>NW_010163101.1:30704-33028 GCF_000695765.1 Mesitornis unicolor
CTTGGAGGAGTTGGTTGCACGGCTGGTTTAACAGCCTTCTATACCCTGCAGAGCAAATGTATTTGCTTTGGCTGCTGAACAATCTAAACAGTCCACCAAGAGCTCCAGCTCTGCTGCGCACAGTGGATTTATCTG
The DNA here is from genome assembly GCF_000695765.1 of Mesitornis unicolor. Taxonomy (NCBI): domain Eukaryota; kingdom Metazoa; phylum Chordata; class Aves; order Mesitornithiformes; family Mesitornithidae; genus Mesitornis; species Mesitornis unicolor. Next base: position 30,840 of record NW_010163101.1, read on the forward strand.
CATTTGTTTCGAAGTGGTGTCAGAGTTGCAGCCAGCAGCTCCTCTGGCATCGCTTCATCTCCATCTGTCCCAAGAGGCAGTCAAGCACACCTGGGTGCACAGGGCCTCGATGTGGTGCTGTGCATCTTTACAGCTCAACCAGGCCATCCGCTGTGATTCAGTGTGATTTACACACGCCTTGCCCAGTCTCTCTGCTTTAATTGCTCTTGGCTACATCTACAAAGGGATTGAGGTAGAACGGAGATGTTCTGGCCCAAAACTCCTAAAGCTCCCAGGAACACTGCTGGTGTGTTGGTACTTGATATCCAATACTGAAGTTCTGCTGAAGCTGAAGCTTTGCAGCTGGTGTGCACAGGAGCTCCTTGTCTTGATGATGTTGAGCTTGATTGGGAAGTACCTGCTTGGTGAATAAGGAGCTCCCATGCCTGCCTTGACTGGGAGGCTTGGGCTGGCCGGTGGTCTCCTCCCATAACCAATGGGAACCCCTCCAGACCCATCGCATACTAGTAAAGCTATGCCGTCCTGTGGCAAGCGTTGTCTCTGTTCTTTTCTTTCTTCTTAAACAAATCCATATTGCACCCCTTCCTTTTCACTTTGTTTTTCTGAGTGTGCTGGACTCTGGGTATCGGAGGCATGAGGCTTTTGAGCAGAGGGCGGCGTGCCGGGAAGCAAAACGAAGAGCAGGCTGCATTGAGTGATGCTTCAAGTTGGGCTTGCGTTCAGCTTTCCAAGACAAACACGAGCCTGCCTCCCTGCTAGCCCTCCTCCCCCAGATTTGCAGCACGTGACTCGGAGCAGGGTATCGGACACCGAAGGAAAGTGCCAAATTCATTATTTAACTTTGTCGGCTCAGTAAAACAGTCTGATGTTGGTAGGAGGTTATGTTTTCATAGAGAAAGCCTTGGAGAAAATAAAACAAAACCAACCTCCCCTTGGAGAAAATAAAACAAAACCAACCTCCCCTCCCATCCCAGGGCCTCACTTGTCTCAGGTTGGGGCCAGGGCTGCTGACTCAGCAAATGCGCAGGTGCTGGGGAGCCTTCCCCTGCAGAGAGCACCACATCACTCCCAGCCCTCCGGGACGATTTTAAGTTTTGCCCCCATTTTCACTGCAAGCAGATCCTGGATCACCTCATTCTGCTGGGTGCAGGCCCCCCGGTTTTGCAGTGCATTGCTTTGCATCGCAGTCGCATGCATCTACTCTAGCACATAATTTGGCCCTGTGCCTTTCTTCTTTCCTTTTTCTGTACCACAGGAAGCAGCATTTATAAAATCCCTAATGATCCTGTCAGCTTTTATACATTTCCTGTCTTGCTTTTTAAATGAAAGAGGAAAACAGAGCACTTCTGACCTGAATTACTTTGGATTGTGTTTGCTGGATATGGTATTAGTCACTGGTCTGCTTTGCTTCTCCCATCCGTGATGTCAGGATGGCTGTGTCTGCTTCCAGCTCCTTATCAAAGTCCTGGCACCTTTAATGATTTCCTTAACACCTCCTCTTCCCCTTTCATATTCAGAGGGAATCAGAGTTCTGGTTTAAAAAGTTACATGAGAAAAATGTTTTACCTTTTGTAGTTGTAGAGAGAACCTGAAAAATGTGAGTTTTCCTCACCCTGCAGACTAAATACCAGAAAGCAAATAAAAAAAGAACATCAACTCTGTTACTTAATATGAAAAAACCTTGATATTTTTTTTTTTAAGCTCAGCTAGGTTGGTTGTGGGGGTTACTTTTAGTTGTTTGTTTGTTTTGTTTTGTTTAGGGCTTTTTTGTGTTTGCAAGTGTCTTATTTGAAACTATAGCACAAGGCTGACCACTTGCCCTACATGCAGAATTACCTTTCTGCAGGAAACTATCTGATTTGACATATAACTTACAGCATTGTTGAGGCCACAGATGTATTTCTCAGAGGATATAAGAAGTCCTGAGAGCTCTAATCATTTATTTGACAGCAGATTTGAACCTTACATGAATGCTGTCTCTATATTTTGTGGTGTAGTTAAGAAGGAACAATCCAAGTGACAAATCTTGGGTACTGGCAGAGGAAAACCAAGGTGTTCAGGAGTTTCTCTATGCAGCCCTTATCTGTGAGGCACTCACAGCTATGGCTGTGCTTGGCAGAAACTCCTCAAAGCCAAGGGTTGCAATGGTTCGGCTGTTCCTGGTGAGTGGTGATATCTGACAGCAATCC
>NW_010163101.1:33059-38737 GCF_000695765.1 Mesitornis unicolor
CCAAGGGACCATTTCCCACCAGTGCTCATGATCACTTTAGGACTGTGGCTTCCTGCAGCACTTTGCAGAGCATGCAGCAGGAGAGGGGTTTTTCTCCTAGAACACTCCCTGGTGTGCATAAGAGCAGCAAATTCTGGACCAGTTTCTGACAAAAGATAGGGAAGACTGACTCTTGTATCCTCATTACCTTGAACCTTCCCAATGTTATTTCCTGCACTGATGGAAAACTTAAAAACCCAGACATTAACTGCTGAGTTGAAAGACGTGATATTCCATCCTCTCATTTTTTTTTTTTTTAATCCAGAAGCCTTCTCTGAATAGCATTCCTACCCATAACTTTGCAAAATGCAGAGGCCAAGTCCCTGGAAAAAGTATAACCAGCATTAGGCCAGCTTCTGCGCTGACTTGCACGCAGTATTGCAAATAAAAGTAACTGCTGGAGTAATTGGAGCTTAAACAGACTGAAAACTAGTCTAAGTAAGCAGAAAAATACTGCTTTGACTGCTATAAAGAGGTATTACCCAATAGCATTTATGAAATCACAATGCTATAACCAGGTGTCTCGAGCAAGGAAATAAGTGGTTGAGTGGTACATAAAAAAATTGTCTGGCTCACTTTCTTTGCCTAAAATAGGGAGTAAATGGCCAAGGACATCACTGGTTAAGCAGGCTATTAAATCAACTTCAGGGGGAGCTGGATACAGTTTTGCAAGGAGAAGAAATCAGGAGAACCAGCTGTAAGTTGGATATTTTGAAGTTGGGATGAGGTAATATGGTCAAATATGTGCCTCTACAAGTGAAGTTGGTTATTTATTCCTTTCAAAGACTTTCCTGCGTCTACGCGGTCTGAAGATTATTTTTACAGTTGGTATCAGCCTGGCACAGGCCAGACTTGTTCTCCCGCTACGGAGGAGCGGCCAGATCCGACGCCCAGCACAGGGGCCCTTTGATCAGGGTCTGCAGGATTCCCAGAGGAAGCCATGAGCACAGATTATCTTTATCAGGCATTTGAGCTGAGGTTACATGAAGCAAGTCAGAAAGCAGCTGGGCTGATACCGCTGTGTTTGACTCTATCAGCGGCCAAGACTGGGAGGGCTCGGGGGAGCTGCGCTGAGGTTACCAGGCACATCTGCACTGGGAGGGTAGACCTCAATCTGCCTTGTGCTGGGTGTGTGCCTTTGGGGTGGGGTATCGCAGAGCATGATGCAGTCTCCCTGGGGAATGGTGTTGTGTACGCATGATCTGCTCACTCTTTCAGTGTTCTTAGGTGCAGCTTTTTGCCTTCAGGGTCAAGTGGAGGTATCTCCTGATGCTTGTCCAGCCTGCTCAGGTGCCTGAAGCACCCCCCCCAGTGCCCTTGCACAGAGACCTAAAGAGCTCCTGGGCTTGCTGTGGCATGTGCTGGCGCAGGGGATGCGCCTGTCCCAGACCGTCGAGCAGTGGCATTCAACTACTTTCAAACCAACACTGGGCTGTGGTGCAACATAGAGCCCTGTGAGATCCCCAAACATTGCTGTTCACCACTGTGCCTTTAGTGGAGGGCAGGTTGTGAAGGAGCTGGGGATGAAAATGCAGGAGATGGGCCTGCCACCACCTCCAGTGAAGGGCTGGAGCAAATATAATGGCTGCGGTGGTTATGCCCATCTTCTGCACAAAGCAGAGATCAGCCAGTCTGGGTTTAAGGTTGGGTTTATGTTCTGGGAAGTGAAAGATTGAAAAAAAATCTGCTCCTGTTGCTGCATGTGCTCTCTGGTGTTCGGAAACATGCTCAGTGTTGGAGAGTTACCCTTTAAGGAGCCTTTCAGCAAATTTCAGACTTAAGAAAGATGAAAGGAGACTTCCGAGAAGCATGGCCAAAAAAGCAGGGGGGAAAGAGGGAGGGAAAGAGAGAAAAATTTTTTCTTTGAGATTCTGCTTTGAGGGACTTGAGGTTATCTGGGTTTAGAACATTTAAATTAAGGGAGAAGTCAAAGAAACAGAAGATGTCACCAGGCCATTTTGATGCAATGCCATTTCTTAACATGCACAGACCACTCCTGACTTTAAGAAATTTACCCACACTTGGCTTAGAGGCTGGAATTGGAAAAACCAGCAGAGTGCTCAGATTTCTTACCAGGGTGGGTTTGGCTTGCAACCTCCATGTTTGGCAGGAGATGCATTTTACTGGTCTTACCCAACTCGCCCTTTCCAGTGTCTCTCAGCTTTCCATCACACACAGTCCCTGGTTCCCCTCCTCCCGCTGTGGCTGATGCTTGTGTTACTCAATTTTGGGACCTTAGGCACACAGGGGTCTATAATTCCATCCCATTTCCAGTTCTTACTGGACTCTTCTAGGTCTTTTCCTTCAAGGTCTCCTTGCATGGGAGTCTCAAACAGGTTGCTCCATGTTTCTGGTGCTGCTGACTGCTGTGTTCCCTGCCAGCTTTGCCCTTGTCACTGGCTCACTGGCATTTTTGGGCTGCCTGGAACAACACATCAATGCCCTGGAAAGCAGCAGGAAAACAGAAAAAAAAATGTTGGAGCTTTATTTTTCTTTCTTGTTTTGACAACCTCTGGCAAGAATCTAGATGAAAACAGGAGCCACAGGAATGATCAAGGAGGGATTTTTCTCCATGGTGTTTTTTTTTAAAGGTAGGATTTGCCAGGAAAGCCACCCACCTGTTCAGACAAGACCTCAATTGTGGTAGGTGGTGGTGAACAACCAAGTATCTGTGTTCCCCTCCACGAGCCTCAATTCCTGGGTTATTTTTAGCAGATTTGCACACCTCTGTTTATTTGCTCTCCCTGGTGTGCATTCCTCAGTCCCTGCGACTTCCTCCGTAACACAGCTGAAGCCAGAGGCAGCGAGGAGCTTTCTATGAGTGCACGCTATTGCTAATGGGGAAAGATTGACAAAATGAGTTTTAGCCCCATACCCCTTCACTATAAATCACAGTTTTGCCTCTTGGGGTCCCTAAGAGTTGTCCCCTTTCTTAGTGATGATGCCCTACCACCTCTCCCGTGCCTCTCTGTTTTTTTGGGGGCTTATAGGGGCTGTATCTTCATCTGCTTCTCATTTCCCTGGATGCTGCTGGGCTATCAGCTTGTTTTGTTCATAATGGTGCATTGCTGCTCCGTACAGTCTCCAAGGCAAGGGAGGTGTTTAGTCTGCTGCCTTTTTTTTCTGTGCCCATAAAATAAGGGAGAGAGCAACTGATGTCTCTGGGGTGGAGGGAAGGGATTTATCAGTGCAGAAAATCAGACCCATCTGAAGGAATCTCATTAGATGTGGATGAGTCCTTAAGTGGTAAAAATAGTCAGCTGCATAAAAGAAAATGCTTGTGGACTTGAGCGTTGCTGTCAGAGCCTGGCTGTCGGTGTGGTCTCCTTATCTGCAGACCCCAAGAGCCTCGTCAACGTTGGTGTGCATCTTCTAAATGTGCCTGTGAAATAGGAAAGGAATTTCTTATCCTTGACATCAGAAAGAGCTGAAAAGCAGAAAGATCATTGCCTGTCTGCCCTGCAGGACAGGTCGGCTGCCCAGGGCCACCCCAGATCCTCCAGTTTTGGCTTAGCCTCTGTGACCTGCCCAAGGTCATGCAGGAAAGTCCATCACAAAGCACAGTCTTTCAATGTAGGAACACTTAATTCTCAGGGACCATCTTTCCATTTCCTTCCCTTTACTGCAGTTATTGCTGACTTGCACCTTGGGTGGGTCCCTGCTCTTTATCTCTGTGCTTGGGACATTACTACTCGCTTGCAGAGGTAAGAAGGCTGTTGGACAACTCTACTTCTGCATTTTTTCTTTGGGTTTGCGTTAACTCTTGATCTAATGCATTTTCAGTGTGAGCCTGCATTCCTTACTCCTTATGTCGAGGTCTCTGGCCATTGCAGCATGGTCACTTGGGATGGTTTAACAGTTTGAGGATCAGCTTTGAAATATTTAGACTCATTAACCACAGCAAAACTGGCTCAGCCCTTCCAACTTCCATCAGAGCCAGCTCTGCTCAGTCACAGGAATGCAGCACATGGACTGGATCAGGCATGACTAAAATGTGACTTTTGTTAGGGATTTCCTTGGTGGCCTGAAACCTGTAACGATTCTGCTTCTATTAGAGCTGGTCTTTAGACAACATATCCATTGGCCTTCCTGCAACTTAATGTTGGCTGATGTGAAGGAGGGTCTTAGAAACCGGTGTCTGGGCAACTCTATGTATAAATATTAGCCTCTGCATTACTCTGCATGCCTCTGACTCAATACCTTGAGATGGAATTCCTCATCTCATTTGCTGCTGCAGTTGTCTGGGGTGGTACCTATGTCTGGCAGTCGGGTTGGAGTGGCACATAATGTGAATTTGAGTGGTGTTTGACGGACAAACTCCAAAACGTGATTCAGTTAGGATGTAGACTGGTGCCTAGGCTCAGCTTTGTTTGCAGGAAGGTTACAGGATCGCTGAGATGTCTCTATTGGAAATGTAGTACAGTTACAGTGGCTGTAGCATATAGCTTTGTGTGTGGGAATACATGGGGAAGAGAACCAGGTAAAAGCAGCTTTTTCAGACTGAGTCCTAAGCTGACTTTGCATGTGGATGGAGACATCTGCTCATGTTGCACATGGAGACTGCTGTCTGTTTTCCTACAGGCGCTGATGACCTCTCACATCTATTTTAACTGTTGGGTGGTGATTACTTGGTGATTCAAGGCCCAGTATCTGTATCTAAACACGAAATGACGGCAGTGATCCTGATGGTGCTGGGATTAGCAGCGTCTCTCCTCTCCAGTCTCACAGCAGCGGAGCTAGAAACAATAGGAGCAAATTCCCTGTACTGCTTTAATATGGTTTGGCCATGAAACTATGTGCACTCTAACCAGCTTGCTGTACGTTAAACAAACAAGGAGACTCCTCCTTGTAGTGAAAGCAGAACCATTAATAACATTGTTTATAATGTGCTTATTTGCTGATTTGGAGGTCAAGCATGTTTGACATTCCCACTGCTCAAAGGGGGCGTGCTTAGCAAGGACCTCTGCTTTACATCGGATGCATCTCTCTTTTCTGCAAACCACATCTACGTTTTCCTGAGAAATGTTTACAGTTTGGAGGTCGCTGACATAATTTTAAACATCTGCTCAGCGCAGAAATGGAGAGATTGTAATTGTTTTTTGCCATGGCCTGCTTAAGCCTCAGTTATTTCTTTCATGCGCCATGATTCATGTGCTTGCTTACTTCAAGCATCTTGAAATGCGCAAACAGCAATTACTTCAGAGCCAGTGAAAGCAAACAGCTCAGCACCTGCCTCTTGCACCCTGTTACTGCGGCTTTAAAGCAGATTCTTGAAATTAATTTTTCATGTGCATGGAAAGCCCAGCCTTGATAGTGCAGGGGAAGGAGGCTTTGCCTTCAGCCACCTCTGTCAAGCAAGCAAGGAAGAACTGGACACACTGCCCAACTTCATACCTGCTGTGAAAAGACCAGTGAGGAGGCTGGGGAGGTCATCCAGCAGGTGCTATCTGTGCTGGCCGTTGGTCCTATGGAGGTCTTCCACCATTTTATAAAAAATGATTCAATAATAATGGTATCAATGCATTTCAATAGCTGGTGTGTGGTTATAGCAAGAGCCCTGGTGTGCACCAATAGCTTGATTGCTGGCTTATGTCTCTGTGATGAGGCTGAGGGTTTCTGCATCTTTGTCCAGGTTCAGC
>NW_010163101.1:38768-83289 GCF_000695765.1 Mesitornis unicolor
AAGAAGAGATGGCAGTGGTTTAAAGCTTAGCTATCTTTTGTAGCTCCAGGAGCTGACAGCTGGGATATCTTCTGAAAACTGTGGCTGAGCTAAATGCGTTAAAAATACGCCTTTCTCTAATTTTTGTGTGCTGTGCTTAACGTTCCTTTATACCACTCTGACTGCTAAATGGGACTGTCTTTATCATTCAAAGCCTGAAAGGGAGGTAGAGTTTGATGTGATGATGTCTCTGGAAAATAGGTGATGACAATGACACAATGAGTGATTTTCAGAAGTAGTTTCTATTTTCTGAAAACAATCTATTTATCTGCAAAGCAACCTATCAGACAAACAAGGCAAGGGAAGCAGATGCATTATCAACCTATGAAACAAACTGGGCTGCTTTTCAAGTATGTAAGAGATACCCAAGGGATGCCAAAATGCATTTTGGTTAGGAAAGCAAGACAACAAACTGCTTTCACTGTAGAGAGAACAGGCCAGGATTCAGAGTTGTGCATCTACCACCTCTAGAGAGAAGGACACTAATTTATGTTGCAACGCTTTTATAATGAGCAAGTATGCACCCCTGCCCCAGAGGAAGGAACAGGTCCCTGTGGGATTACAGCAAAAGTCTGAGGTTTGGTGTCCTTTGGAAATCTGGCCCCTCGTGTGGATCTTGCCCTCTTAAATTCCAGCTGTAAAGTCTGCCTTTGGAAATGTCTTGTAGAAGCGAGCATGGAGTTGTTGGTCAGCCTGTGCTTGTGTGCTGGCTGGGCAAGGTGACCGGCTTTGTCTGCCTTTCCAGCAGTGTCAGGATCCAGAGTCTCTCTTCCTTTTACCCAGATGCTGATTTCTCAAAAAGCATGTGGGAATTCAGTCTTGGAGACTTCCACCCATGTCTTGCACGTGGCTGGTCTCTGCATACAAACCTCTTTGGGGGTGTGGAGGCTGGAAGATCACAGAAGACTTGTTGCTTTACAAAACTTAGCTAAAAATAGGAAATTATGTAGATTGTCATGGCAGGATTTCAAGTTCTAAGTAGTATCTTAATTTTATTTTAATCCTAGTTAGCTAAGGAGAAAAGGATGATGTGCTCATCTGGGGCTGTGTGTATGTGTGTTTGTGTGTGTTTATCCATCCATATTCACTCCTGCGTGCTAGTCTTTGAGCCTCTAGGCCAGTTTGAGCAAAATCTGACACCTTGATAGTGGTCTTGAAGATTTTAAATCTCTAAAATTATGTGGAATTACGTAGCTCAGTAGAGAAAAGCATATTTATTAATAACTGGAGTGAGGAGAAGACTGACATCTAAGCTCAACCCTTAGTAGACAGCAGAGAATCCGCATAGGGGAATGCTATAAATGCTGCAACCACAGAAGGAGTTTCAATCACAGCACATCCTTTATTGTGCACCAGAGAATCCAACCGCAATGCAGAAATCCCCAGGAAACTACCCTGTGTTATTTCTGCTGCTTATAGAAAAACTCATCTGGTCTATTTGTTTGTTTATTTGTGTTTTGGTTTCTTATTTTTATGGGGAAGCCGCAGGGCATGACATTCTAAATGAGTATTATATTGCTATAGGAAATGGTGAGAAAGGTCACAGAAATATTCCTCGCTTGGCAACAAAAGACTTTTAAAACCATGTCCAGGCTGCGCTCTGCTGAGTGGGGTGTTGAAGATGAGCTGCAGCCAGGCATGGGAGCATGGAACAGTGTGCTAGGCAGCCCTCGCGGGATGCGATGCAAGCATGTGGGAGGGTGATGTGGCCTCCAGCACTGGGCTGCCCCGGGTACCTCTCCCCAGCCTCACGCTCAGAATTGTGGGATTCATCTCACCAAACTGTAGCTGTCAACAAAATATCCAAGGCAAAGCTATTTGCCTTAAGATCTCTATATAATTAGAATAAATAGGCAAAAATAGAGTAACCTCCCTCCCCGGAGGTACCTCATCCTAAAGTAGGTGGAGGCCCATCTTCTGGAGGTGGTTTCTTCTCGTCATGGACTTCAACAGAGCTTAGTGTGGCCTGTTTAGATGTGGTCACCTCACTCGTAGACATACTGTTAAGGGCAGGTGAATCCTGCTCAAGCCGTTCTGGTCCACAGTGGTGGCTTCCACAACGGGAGTGCTTTAGTCTACCTCTACTAGGAAGCTCAGTTTGAGACTGCGATCAGGATAAGCAGATTTTGGGGTTAGCATGCTCCTAGATGGGCCTGAAATCTGATCTGCCTCTGAAAATTAAGTGCAAATAACTTCTTGCATGGAAATTGTGATTAGGGCAAGCACCTGGTCATGGGGGGGTGTGCTCTGAGGATGCTCATGTCCTTTTGCTCAGTAAGGGAGATTTACAGATGTGCTTGATGTTGGCTGACTAGTGGCAGCAAAGAGAGCAGAAATCAGAGGAGGTGTTGGAAACTCTAACTGCTAAGGGACTTTCTGGTTAAGTTGACAAATAATGATGATGTATTTAATTTGCTTTTAAGTTGGTTTTTTTTTTTTTCCATTGCTCTCTATTTGCTGATGTTCTCAGCATGATGGGCAGGCAGCTATACTGCTGCCACTAATGGATCCCAGCTGATTCTTGCAAAGACAGTTTCTGCTTGGAATTACAATGCTTTTCCTGTGATATATTAAGAGAACATGGCAGCCTCTATGTTCTTTTCCTGCCTTTTCTATCTGTAGCTGTACATCCAAGTGTGGGGGTGTGTGACCATATGTATACTTACTCTTTTATGAGTATTCTGCCTTGACCATATTTTCACTCTTTCTGTTATTTCTGCACACTGTCAAAGTTATGAAACTTGAAGAAAAAAGCCAACAATGTGGCCTGTTGTAGACAGAGATGCTCTTTCTATGTGGGGAATGGGGTGCTGGAAAGACTGACACTTGTTTTTGTCATAAAAACTGCTTTTGCTAACGGCAGACTGGCTTAGTAATACCTTCACAAGATCCTTGGCGGTTCCAAATACCCTTTTGCTATGCTCTCTGCAGTTGTTTATTTTATGTTGTCAACTACTTTGTATTGTTAGGACATCGTTGCGGGCCAATATATCACTTGGCAAAAATCTCTGAGTCACAAGCTCAGTCTTTCAGTATTTCTCACTGTGAGTGATCAGCAAAGCCTAAGCACGCTCTTACATCTGCGAAGGACTTGTGGGTAAAAGAGGGGGATTAGCAAAGAGGTGATCTCAGCCGCTTGCACTTTGCATGCAGCACATGGGGTCATTCAGCTATCATTACTTAAAGTGCTGCAAGATGATGCTGGCGACTCGTCCCCAGTGTCTACAGCTGTGAAGTGCTAAAGCATGCCATACTCTGCTTTATTGGAGACTGGAAACCAAAACCAGTTGGAAATCTGAAATTAAAACTTATCCCTTATTGAACTTGTCATCCCCAACGTGTGAATGCACACCCTTGTGTGTACGTACACACGAGAAGCTCATGAAGAGCAGCTGACTATTTTAGGGACAGAGATGGGTCGAAGTGGATCTTGTGTTTGTGGACTTGGTCTTGTGAAGTTTCTCTTATTAAAAAGTACTGAAAATGTGATGGGTCAGGTTCTCCTGGCAGGTGCAAATTTAGAGAGGAGGTTTACTGAATGCTGAGATGGTTCATTCTGGATGTCTCATCACCATGCCTTTATTTAGGGTTTGATGTTGGAGCAATTATCACTCTATTTTTGTTGAAGCACTGGCATATATACATATTTTTTCTGTCAGGTTGTTGCATCTGTTTGTTCTGGACAAGCCTTGTACCTGTTGTTTTGCAGAGAAGCCACCAAGTCCCAGTGAATTGGAGCATAAACCTGTTGCAATGTGTTATGAGGCAGAGCATACCAGTAGCCTAAACTGTAGTTGTAGAAAATCTGTCTACGCCATAGCAGTCCATGTTCCTCATAACACTCCTGCTTATGAGGAGCATAAATGGATAAATCTCCTCTGACTTCTTGGCTTCCCAAGAGCTATTTCCCCAGAAAATGGCTTTTTCTCTATTGCCAAACAGGCTCATTGCTGCAGTGATACCTGTGGTGGCACTGGGACAAGGCATCTCTGTGTCCTGGTTTGGAAGGTCCTCTGGCCATAAGAGGCTTTTCAGATTTAAGGGGGCTTGGCCAGGTAATTGTGCTCAAAGGCTTGAGGACTGGAGATAAAACTAATCACCAGCAGATGAGTCCTAATCATGTAGGAACAAACCATTGCAGCTCAGTTTTGTTAGTCAGAAGCAGGATCTAAGCCTGGATTGCCTGAGCAGTGGAGAGTGGGTTGTGTTTCATCCCAGGAGAATTTTGAGGGTTATTTTGGCGGAGTACAATGGAAAAAACATGGACTGTGGCTGCCTTTGTAACTCTTGGCTGTGTGGATGACAAAGTTTGCCTTCTGGCCTGCCAGGCCTTTTCGCCCTCATTAACACAAACTTATTTTGGAGCCTTTCCCCCCCCCCCCCCCTTTCAGTCTCCTTCTGACTGGTTTTTGTCCCTGAAGCCCACATTGATGGGGGCATCTAGCAGATAAGAAAATGGTGCGATTTACATTTTGCATCATCTATGGTTGGAATTTCAGTGCTGCAGGGTCAGCTTTAAATTATCCCTGGAGGGTTGGTTGTGCTTTATAAGCTGGATGGCTTGGCTCACGGCCGTTTGATTTTTCCAAATAGTATAAATCTATAGACATTTGCCTTTGGCGCAAAAATACTCCCCACTTCGAAGTCAAGAATAATTATTTTCCCAGAGCCAAGGTCAGCAGCTGGAGTCAAATAATGGGATGAAAAAAGTCACTCTTGTTGCTTTTCACATGATTTTTTTAAAAGTAATTTCAGTGCATTAGCATCTGCCCTGTGCTCCCAGGGCAGCCCAGAGAGAGTTTCTTAACCCAGGTACAGCTCCCAGTATTCTCCAGCAGGGCAGTAATTTCCTCTAAAGATGAACGCCCCTCATGTAACAACCTGGAAAATCACCCTCACCTCCTCTAGCTTCCTGAACAAAACTTTGAAAAACCTGAATTGAATTACTCATAAATAAGGTTATACTGAGACAAAAGCCCAGTGCATTTGTCAGTGTGACCCATGCTGTTGTCAGAAGTGATGTTTTGCAACACTTGCTAGTTTTTCACCTTAACCCAAAGTCACAGAAATAGAGGGGAGAAAAGAGAAGAGAGAAACAAGGAAAGGTTTGGAAATTGCCGCAGGGTAAGCCTTGGTTCTGCCGTTGAATGGTTTGCATCTACTTGGGTGCTCTCTGCTGCGGACACGGGCCAGGTCATGAGGCTCAGCTCTGCCTGCGGTGACAAATGCAGTGAAAGCCACAGGAAGTGGCATGCAGCTGGTATTCCCCCTGCCTAATGGTGAATGCTTCCCAAAATTTTCCATATTATTCCAAAACCTCACAATTTCCATTGTTTTTATTTTTATGGCAAGTGGGAAACAACATAGTTGACATCTATTGAAATCTTTCACTGAGATTCCCACTTTTTCAGTGAGAAATTCTCTTAGCAGGTAGCTAACACTAAAAATGGCAATTTGAGCTTTAAAAAAGAAGTGGGAAAATCAGGGAATACTAAAATTCCTTCTGAAAATCATTTGGAGGGGACCAGGTTCTCGCTGTGCTCCTTCGGAGCAGCTGGAACTCCTTTGCTGGCTGTGGCACTGGCATGCTGTGTGATGGGGCTGTCTCAGACCTTTCTGCTACCATGGTTTTAGGGATGAGCCCCTGGACAATGCTTTCCATATGGCTCTGAAGAGAGGACTTGGAATGCAGGAGGAAAGTCCCCCACTGCTGGCCCAACTGGCAGTTTGGAGGAGAAACACGTACACTGCATCTGTACGGTGTATTATTAGCTATATCTAACATGACTTTCCTTCTTGAGACTGTTGAATTTATTAAGGATTATTATTTCAGGCATCCTTTCCCCCTGCTACTGAAAACCCATTAACATGGAAAACAAACCCTGCTCTCTCTGAGCACAGGGATCTTTTTGGTCTGGACCAGCTTGTGTCAGAGTGAACATAACCCAAAAAGGAACCATTTGACTGATATTCTGCTGCCAGAAATATGGAAGGTTAAAATAATTATTGGCAGGGTCTCCCTCCCCTGCAGATCCCAGGTGTCGGACACACTGATTCCAGCTCTGCCTTTGCTGCTTTGGCCTCTTGCATGGCTGTGAAGCATTTCATGGCAGAGAAAGTGAAGGGTGAGAAGCCACAGCGGAGGGGACAGGCTGGGCTTGGGCCAGCGCACGCTTCCCTCTCCAGCTCTGTGGCTTCCCATGCTCTTGGCTCAGTAGGGACTTAGCTGCATCCTGGTAGGGCTGCGAGGACTTTTCCTGGGTTGAGGAGGGAAACACCTCTGGGCTTTACCATAAGCCATTGCCTCCAGGCCAGGATGAGGCTCCTAGCTGTGCAAAATGGGGAAAATTTGGGCAAAAATCCAAAACCAGACAATGGCAGTCAGATGCAAAAAGGTTCTCCACTGAAAACCACAGATGGTGGCTGAGGGGAGGTGACAGGTATCGCTTTGCAATCATAGCGACATCTTTGTTGCATGTAATGCTATGTTGGCATGCCTTTTCTTATCCTTTTTATTTGTATGTCAATATTATTTCTATGTCAATATTGAAGGTGTTATTTCTTATCTTTTCAACATAGTGAATGTATTTCCCCCTTCAGCTTCCTCAATGCCCGTTGTATTCTGTGGGTAAACATTGGTCGTGTTCTGCTCTCACCCTGCTAAAAACAGACCCCTGGGTTTGTTTGGGACATTGGCCAACAAGACTGGCTCAAGGGGAAGGGTAATGGCTGAGGTGGCCAATGTCCCTGGAGACTTTAGCAGAAAAACCTGTGGTTTCTCATCAACAGTTAGCATAAGCTTGGGTAATTCACTTCTCCTTTCCTTGTCTCACTTTCAAATCTCTTAAATAATGAAAATGATGATTCCTCCCTTGAAAGATAGGTCAACGCCTTGGTGATTGGCCTTATCACAATATTTTAGAGGAACGGGCCTATTTTAATGAAACAACCAGATTCCTGGCTGGTGCAAATCAGGACAGTTTTGGCACAGCCAGAGCAGAACTATTTTGCAGCAGCTGGAGATGTGCCCCCAGACATCCACTCTGCAGCTTTACGTACGTGCAGGTCATTTTGTAAAGTATGAATATGGTTTACAAATGAATTTAATCTCTTTGCACAGAGAGCTTTTAGATCAATGGATACATCATGTTCCAGTTTTACACATAATAAAACTTTCCATCTTCAAAGCAATCGCCAAAGATTGCTCGATCAGGCCTCAAATTCTTGTCCTGGGCAGCAAGCAAATTTTACTATCCTAATTTTACATAGCGGCAAACCAATGCTGGGGTTAAGTCTACCATTTTGAAAAGCTCCTTCTAATTCTGGGTGCCTTCAGGTTTTATTCCTACCCCGATGTGCCAAGGGTGCTGTCACCCTTGCTGCAGTCACAAGACAGTGCTTGGTGAGTATCAGGTCTTTAGCTTGTGCTGCAAATTAGGAGGATGATGGCAAAGCTGCAGGAGGAAAAGCAGTTTGGCTGATGATAACGGTTGGACATGATGATCTTAAAGGTCTTTTCCTACCATAATTCTATGATGCTATGAGCCGTGCAGTTGCTGCTGAGATTGTTGTCTGTCTGCACTGTGGGTTCCCAGCTCACCCCAGACCTACCAGCTCCAGTGTGGCGGGAGGACCAGATTTGGAGATCTTAAATTTTTTTCCACACTGGGCATTGCTCCTTGGGCTCTTCACTGTAATTCCTGGTATCAGATGAGGAACCATCACCCAAGGGATTGAGGCCAACTGTTCACCTGCCTGTTTCTCCATTGCTCTGCACCTGGTGTTGTTCCTGCCCATCCCAAGTGGGTGTATAATGGTTCCCACTCACCTTTCACATGCACCCCAGATGGGTAAACAAGGCGAGGGCCAGGATGGTCAGGCTCAGAGAGCTGAGATGAACATACCTTCTGCACAGCTTACACTAATAACATGTGCTTTCTACCCATGGGTCATTCCCTACCCAGATACCCACAGAGTTTTGCTATGTGTGTAACCTAGTCATGCAACCCTAGTAAACAACAGCAAAGCAACAGCTCCAGTAAACACACAGCAAAGGAGCAGCTCTCTGAGCCAGTCCTACAGCCTATGAAGCATAGGTTTAAGAGTCTGAGCAGCATATGCGTTTTCCACATAATAAGGGTGTTGACGAGGTTTGTTCACTTTAGGCTTCGCAAGGTGTGCTTGTTTGCAGGTATTAAGCCCCTCCAAACCAAGCAGGGCACCAGAGTCCTTCTGTTTTACATGGTGTTTGCTCAGTGTGATCTAGTCCTTGCTTTAAGCCTCATAGGTTGGTAATGTTTCTCGGAAAACCAAAATTTTGCAGCAACTTTGTCTCCTTTGGATGGTTGCCACTTATTTCATTTGGCTTTACACCTGTGTTGCACTAACAGGTGAAAACAAGAGTAGCTTCAGTTCCACAGTGGGCCAGAGCTTCAGGTGGGGTTTGATGCGAGACAAATGCATGGTTTGTGCATACCTCAACCCTGGTTGTGCCATAGGGTGGTGCCTGCGGATTGTGGTTGTGTAGGTATAGAGCACACCATCGAGCAGGCAGAATGCGGTGTGTGAGGAAGCTGTTGCTGGTAGAAGAGATGGGGCTGGGGAGACCTGGGCTGCAAAACATGGTGGGAGTCCAAACTTTTTGATGAAATGACAAAAATCAAAGCGACTCAAAGGGAATAAGATGCAGATTACTGGAAAGACACCTTGGCAGAGAGAGTGGGCCCAAAAATGGGTAAATCAGATGGGTCTTCAACTGTTAAAACCATGGATGAAATATAGGATGTGGGACTTGGCATGTGGGGGAGGCTACAGGTCAGGTTTGAACTGTTGTAGCATTACCAGCCAGAAGAGACCTGTTTCAGGCTACAGCCGTCAGTCTTTTATATTCATGGAGGTGCCAGGATCACTTGCTTTCAGTTAGCAGGAAACTCTGAACAGTAGTTTAATGTAGCATCAGATCTGATATCAGCATCTCTTTTAAATAACTTTTTTTTTAAATTCCCCCTTCTCTCCCCATACTGTCAGTGGTTAAGCAGGACTGATTTATCTGTCCACTGGTAGAATCTTACTTTTTAGAAACTTGACTTATGCTCATAGGACCACCTTTCCCACTTTCATTAATGCTGAAATAAATTTTCCTACAACAGAAAAGATCAAAGAGCTGTGCAAGAGGCAAACATTGGACTGGAAGGGCAGGAAAAAAATGGTGCTGCCCAGAAATCAAGTCCAATGACATTGGCTGGAGGTTTGGCCCCATTCAAGTTAGCAGCAAAATTTGCATTGGCTTCAGCTGAGCTGAGATAAATGTTAGTCTATCACAGATCACAACCCTTTGCTGCTCATAGTGTGAGTAGTGTGAATATGGGTTTCTAGGCTTCAGGCAAATCTGATCATGAGTTGGTTTGTAGCTGCCTTACTGAAGCCAATTGCAAAAGTCATATTGACTTCAATGCAACCAGGTTTGGGCCCTGAGGCAATCTTAGCCTTTTAGTCAGTTGAGATCAAGTGTTATATGAATTCAATACCTGATGAATCACCTCTTAGGGATATAATTTTTCCCATTGCAGGGAAAGGGGTGTATTTGACTACCCAATACGATCCTTCCCTCTTTAACTACTAAGAAACTAATCTGACTAAATCTTCTGGCGGCAGACATCTGAAAAATGCTGGAAACTGCCATGCCACGAACGTGGCAATAAGCTGTAAAAATAGCTTTACACTGAAATGCTCCTTTATTACAGCAGTTGCTATAGTTTCTGGTTCTGGCAGAGAATCTTTCGCCATAAACTTTGGCTTTAAAGTGGGGGTGTTGCAAGTCAGCTGTTGCGATTCCCATTAGGCTGAAACTTGGCACCAAGACATCTGTATGTTAAACTCATCCCCTGCAGGTCTTCTGAGCTTTCTTAAAGTGTGTGGCTTGCGCACAAGAGAAATATCAGCCCAGATTCACCGACTGCCCCAAAAATGCTCCTTTTGGGATTACAGACAGCAGAGCCTTACTGTGAGGCAGGAGCACCCCCGAAAGCAGCCAATGGCAGGAGTGACTCGGCATAGGTGCGGCCATGTGAGCTGGAGTACCAGCGTGAAGGTCAACTTCTTCTTTATTACCGTCTGTTTTTTATATTAGATTTTTTTCTTTCCAAGGTGACAAGGTAGAAAATGAGAAAACCCATATGTGTTCCTGGATCTGTGCTTCTCCACGCAGCTTTCCATCTGTTCCTGACATGTGGAAGATGCAGGGAAAATGGGGAGAGAAAAGAGGGCCTTTACTAGCCAGGTCTCCGCTTGTTTGAGCGTCTTATGCCCCACAGCAGTAGGAAAGAAGAGGGGTGCAGAGAAATTGTCCACTGCCACCCCAGCATCCCCAGGGAGATGCTCAACAAGAAGCACTGGTATATCTTCCACCTCTTGTGAGTGGTGCAGAGGTGTGGAGGACCAGTGCTGGCCTCTTTGCAGAAGGCAGATGTTCTCTTGGGGCTTATTCAGGAGGATTGGAGGCCAAGGTGTGGACAAGATGGCCAAATTATTCATTTCCTGACAAGTGTTTACAGTAATTTTTTGTTAGCATGAGGTAAGTAGGGTTGGTTTGTTGGTTGTTTTTTTTTTTTCCATTAGCAGGAAGCAAGCCACCAGTAGAAATATCCCACCTGGAGGTCAGTGTTTTTTGTAAAGGTGGAGATATGTCATGTTAATGGTGGGTTTTTTGTTGGTGGTGTTTTATGGGGGGTATTTTTGGTCACTGTACAGCAAAGCCAAGCAGAAAGTGCAATTATTTCTGTTGCAGTCTCTTTCCATCCCATGGAGCCTCTGGTGCTGAGTTGTGTTGATGCTTGATGCTCAGGGATCTCCGGTGCAGCAGGGGCGATGCTGGGGGTTACCTATCCTGGGGAGACGGCCCTGTTGCAGGCAGGTCACTCAGCAGGTTTCTGTTTGAAGTTTAGGCAAGGTATGGATACTTTTTCTTTGCTTTTTTCTTTACTTCTTGCCTTTCTGGGACAAATGCACTCCTGTTGTTTTGGAGCCAGCTATGCTTTACGCAAACCAGATGCCCATTGCAGACGGCTGTCAGGTGTCGCTGCCATTGGCCAGCTCATGCCATGACTGATCTGTGCTGGAGAGGTTGGTTTGGGAAAGCCAAAGCTCTGCTCTGGTCTGGTGCTCTCCCCATGACATCGCCAGTGTTCCCACCAAGGCACCAAGGCCGTGCAGGACCTGCATTTCTGCAGCATCTCCCAAAGCTTCCCAGCTGCGACCTGCCCGAGCCTGATGCAACTGCGCAGCCACCCTCTTAGGGGGAAGATACTTTCAGAAAAAGGGAGTGCATGGAGTAGTTATTAGTAGAAATGTGAGATGGGCTGTGGAGATCGCAGCCTACAACTTGCTCCTGCAGAGCCCCAGGCAGGCAGAGGATATGAGATGCCTTCCTCTCCCTCCTTAGCCAGTTTGCTTATGAAAAATGAACCACGTGCCATGGTCCTCACCACCAGCTCCTTTCCTTGTGGGTTTGGGTGTGCTGCAGTTGCATTTTGCAGACATCTGGATTCAATAATCCCAGTGATACAGCCCATAAAATTAGAAACTGAACACTGCGGAAGGCAGAGGTCAGCGAGTGATTCATCCCGATATAATGCGCTGGGGCTGGAGTGTTCTGTGACTCAGGATGGGGCTTTGCGGGGTCCTGGGGGTGCAGTGGGGCAGCCCCCTGCCCACGACTCTTCGTGCTCTGGGAGGAGAGGTGGGAAAGCAGGGGGAGGCGTTCATCTCCTCTGGTGTTTCCCTGACCTTGGAGGGAGAGACTTGGCACCTCCTGCCTGTGAGCATCTCTGCGGCTTGTGGAGGAAGCGCTGTGCATCCATTACTGGGAGGCTAATCGAGGTCTTAGAAAAACTGGGCTTGTTTCCTCTCCACAAACTTCTTGTGTAACTGCAGGCAAATCTCTGCTTTCCTTCTGGCCTACTGCTGTGGCCGTAAAACCAGGACTTGAGCTGCTGAAAGTCCTGTTTCGCATGGAGAAGTGTGCATTAGCTTATCCCTGCAATGTGCTGGGCAGCAAGGCTGAATTGCGGCCTGCTGCTGGTCTTCCCTGCCCTTGCAATGTCCTCTAATACCCCAGTACCTGCGCCATCTTTCCTGAGCAGGTGATTGCAGTGTCCCCAATGTCCCCTGACTGCTGCCACGGCTGGCCAAAGTCCCAGCTGGACCGTGGCTCTGCCCCACGGGTCCCTCACTGCCAGCTGGCACCAGTGCTTGGTGCCCTGAGCCTGACTATGGATCATAGATTAGAATCACAGGATCATTAAGGTTGGAAGAGACCTCTAAAATCATCAAGTCTAACTGTCAACCCAACCCCACTATGTTCGCTAAACCATGGCCCAAAGTGCCACATCTATACATTTTGTTGAACACTTCCAGGGATGGTGACTCTACCACTTCCTTGGGCAGCCAAGGGTTTTGGTTTCACCACCCAAAGCTCCTTTCCACCCCAATGGCTCTGAGGTCACCACAGTTGAAGCCGATGCTCTTTTCTGCAATGTGCCAGCCCCAGGCCTGAGCAGGGGCCAAGAACTGCACATGGTGGGGTTTAAAGCTCATGGTTTAATATATTAAAATGGCAAATGAAAGAGGAGAGAAGGGGATGGAAGAGATCAGAGCGCAGGGCATAGATTCAGACCAGACTGCTGTTCTGCTGAGCAAGAATCCAGAAACCCTGTGGACAACCTCATGCCTGCAAGCTCAAGCATGTGTGCTGGCCAGCGTGTGTACCGGTTGGTGAGTGTGCGTGTGCTCACTGCCCTGGAGTTACCTCTTGATTGCTGAGGCGCGGTGTTACTTTCTCACTTAGTGTTCTCTCTGTAGCCAAGAGAGCAAGAAACTTGCATATTTGCGCAGTGACAGCACGCAATCCGCCGTCTCCAGAGTGTGAAGGCACTCGCCAAAGGGATGAAGGATTGTTTTCATCATCGTACATGTGGGCCCTGACTCACGCAGGGACACTGGATGATGGGGGAGGGATTTCAGAGTCAGGAGGAGAGCCAAAGCCTGAGTCCTGTCAACAGGCTTTACCTGCAGGGTTGTACAGGCTTTCAGATGAGTTGGCTACAGCGAGATGTCCCTTGTGATCTCCTCTGGAAGTTGGGTATCGCCAGTGTGTGTGACATGGCTATTGTAGGAAATGCAGGACAGGATGGTCAGAGCAGGGACAACAGCTCAGGCTGGTAGCAGCAGCAAGCAGGCAGTGATGTCACACCACTTCCAGACTGGGGATGTGTACTGGCCAAACTAGGGAACTGGGCTGGGGCTTGGTGCTGCTGCTTTGGTTCTTGTAGAGCTCTGCAACAATGGTGTTTGCTGATCCTGACCTGAAATAACGGGTTTAAGCCATTCCATGCCGGACCTGGTCTAGACAAGAGGTTTTATTATAACTCTTGTTTTATATCTTAGTTGTTCTTCCATTTTTATTCCCCCCACTTGACCTCAACACACTGAGACCACCAGTCCTGTTGGCACAGAACCATGTTTTCCTACTACCCTGTAGCCAAGATGATAATCTCCGGACCCACTTCCTGGGCAACTTTTTGGGTAGTTAATATCTGCGGCTTCCCTTGTGTTTGCACAAGTATTTGTATCTGCAAACACATGGAGCAACTCTCAGCCCCTGGTATTGAAGAGGAGCATCTT
Organism: Mesitornis unicolor; assembly: GCF_000695765.1. Taxonomy (NCBI): domain Eukaryota; kingdom Metazoa; phylum Chordata; class Aves; order Mesitornithiformes; family Mesitornithidae; genus Mesitornis; species Mesitornis unicolor. The sequence continues at coordinate 52,488 of NW_010163101.1, forward strand.
ATACTTCCAAGCCCCGATGACTTGGAGACTTTTCCTCCCCCTGAATCTTCAGCTTGGGTGAAGCCATTAATCTCACAGCCTGTGACATGCTTTCACACCTGCCCTGCCAAATCCCTCACTTTGATTGTTGATGACTTGCTGGGTTTACAGCTGCTCTGGCATGGAGTTTGCAGCCCGTGTCACTTCTCGGGAGGGGGCACACACTACATCGCATGAGGGGCTCCCAGCCCTGGCCATGCCTGTGCTGAGCTTTTTGTGGAAACCAAGCCTTTGGCATCACTTGAGCACGGTTTTAGCAGCAGTGGGGGATAATCTGATCTGGAAGGGTGCTGCCTTCACCCTGCAGCATTGGTCTTGGAGTGAAGGCCCAGGGATGCTCCTCACCCTCACTCCCCCTGTTGCTGGTGTGAGAGGGATTCCTGAAAGTCAAGGTGAGAGATGGGATTTGTGCAGAGACCTCAGTATCCAGTTGCCAAGAGAAAGTCTCGTGTTTTGCCAGGCTTGGACTGGATTTCAGCAGATTGATTGAACCCTGGGGCAGGGGAGCTGTGCACCTCTAACATCTGATTGTGGATTTTGATGCTGGGTTGGTAGGTGCTGCAATAGCCAGAGCTCAGCTGCGAGGGCACAAAGCCCCGGCTGCTCGGGAAGTGCTGCCAGAGCATGCCCAGAAAGTTTCCCGTGGCACGGGCTGCACATGGTCAGTGTCCTGCAGCTTTGCAGAGATGGTGTTCAGTCACTTCCCTACCCAGCATGGATCTTGCTCCTTTTAAGGTGAATTTTAATCCCATTTAACTTTGCTGAAGGCAAACTGATATTCCCTTAGGAAGCACAGGCAGGATCAAAGACCAGTAAGATCTTTTTTCTGGAAAGTTTGGCTGCATTAGGCTAGGCTTTTATAAATACGCAGATCAAGTACATGACCTATATTTCATTTCAAGGATATTTTATTAACTTTATTTTTTTGACTTGTCATGGCTTGAATGTGGCTTGGCTGAATGGCTTCAGCCTGTTAATAGCTTTGGCCTCAGTGCGAGCTTGTGCTGTTAACTAATTTGCAATGGGTTTCTTTAATTATAAATGCTGTTACTTTTTCACATAATCGCAATCTGCATGGCAGATACATCTTTTTAGAAACCACAGGCCTAGGCCACGTGGGGTTTGTGAAGGCTGTGGCTCAGCTGGGAGCGCAGGCACGGGCCACACAGGCACTGGGACATCTGTAGGCAGAGGGACCAGACGTGCACTGGGAACACCATGGAGAAAAGAGATGTGCAGAGCTCTTAGAGAGAGGGTGGAAGCTCAATACTGCTGAAAAATCACACCCAATTAGTCCCAGACTCATCAGCTGCAGATGAAACCACCCTGTCTTTATCTCTCCCCAGGAGTTCCTGCTCTGCGATGGGGCTGCAAATGTTTCGGAGCCTGCAGAGTGGTGCAGAGGCTGAAGCACCTTTGCAGGATGGCATCTGAGGAGAAAATGCCAAGCCAAAGGAGAAAAAGCAAATTAAATAAAAGCTCTTTCCTTTTTCCTAATTGCTGGTGTTTAAAAGAAAAAGCAAACCCACAAACAAACAAAAAAATCTCAAAGTAGTTCCTGGAGCTGAGTTTTGCTGTGCTGTAGCCCTGGCTGGTTTTAGTAATGCTGCTCTCGGTGCCGGGGCTGCTGGCTGGTGCCTTTTTGGGGGAACTGGAGCAAATCGGGCTGCCTTCTGCACAAGGAAAGGCCAGTGCTGAAACAAAAGGCTGTGTTGCCAGCTCAGTGGGCTGGAGAAGCTGTGGAGCCCTGAGTTTGTGCAGAAATCAGCCACAGAGGAAAGGAGAAGTTAATTAGAATAAATTGTGTTACAAAGCTTGCTGGAAATGGGGTGCAGGAGACATGCGATGGCTTTGCAGTGGAAAGTGTTCGGACACGCTGCCACAAGATTGGGTTGGGGGGGGGAACATTGGCTGTCAGGGGGGGGCCGAATCACTTGTAACCGAGGACATGTTCACCAGAGCTCTGGGGCAGGATCTGGGCTTTGAGGTGCTGCTGGGCTGGGGCAGGTTTAGCCTCAGGGTAACAAGAAGGCGTTGGGGTGCAGGCAGTGTTTGGCATTTCATAGATCCTGCTCCCTTCCTCCCGTTGGACTTTTTGCTTTGCATCTGTGCCCCAGCACCACCACCCATGGGGCCCACGTGCATCATGATGATGGCCCACGTGTGACACACAAGCATTGTGCGGGCTGGGCCATCTCCTGCACCAGCACCCAGGTGCTCTGCTTTGTGTCCTGGGTCCGGTCCCACAGAGCAGCCAGGGTGTGGTGCATGGCAGGAGCTGACAGCTTCTGAATCACACTTTGGCTCTGCTGGCCAAACCACATGTGCTCTGAAGCCGTGCAGCTCAAATCCGAAAAAATAAAAAGCATTTCCAATTTCCCCCCCGTCCCTTCCCTCGCCCCCAGCTCCAGAAGCGAAAGGAGAGTTCAGGAGTTTCACACAGCATCCAGTTTCAGGCAAATGTTTTCTGTAAAGCTAATTGAAAATATTCCTCTGCACTGTTCCCACTCGCACGAGAGTGTGGGGGCGGTCGGGGCGGTGGTGACGTTCCCGCTCATCCCTGGGACAGGGCTAGGGCAGCCACCGGCCAACACGCGGTGCCGAGGAAGGTGCTGAGTGGTTACGGTGGGAGCTGGGAGGTTTTGTCAGATCCTCATAAACTCTCAAAGCTTTATGGCAACTGCTGACCCCTGGAGAATAGCCGGCCCTAAGAATTTACAATGCAATTGTTCATCATAGACTTTTCAGATGCGAGTGTGAAATGGTTCAAATAATCAGGATTTGCATAGTATGAGCTGACTGGGATGTGTGGCTGCCTGCAAAAGTGGTTTTACCAAAACCCTTCCTCCTCTCTGTTTTATTTGATGCCTACCTTGATGACTGCCTGGGGTGGGAGCCATTCCAGGGGATCCACACTGTGGCCTATGTAGGGAGCCCATGGACGATGATCGCACATCCCTGAGGGACCCTGGCCTGTTTGGATGAGCTGGATCCAATGCAGGCTGCCGATGGGATGCCATGCCTGGGTGCACCACCATCACCCTGATGCCTCTGTGGGTGCTGGTTTTGGGCATACAGACACAGGTTGTGGCAGGAGCCAGGCTCCAGGCGAAGGCTCAGGTTTAGGAGCTGGGCATTGACTTTTGGTGAATTACCTTCGTGTTCTTCTTTCTCCGCTCACTCGTGAGTGTCACAACAAGAGAGCCTGGAAAAATGCCCAAACACACCAGAAAGGAATCTAATTTCTTTTCGAGGGAGTTGCTGCAGAAAAACATTTGAGTTATTTGCTAAGCTCTAATAATGATACTTTGCATTTGCATTGCAGCTTCCACCTAAGGGCATCTTGGCACAGCCAGTAATTAAACCTCCAAGTCCTTGTGAGGGAGACAAAGCCCTTTTCTAACATTTGACAGACAGCTAAACTTTGGGCCAGGGTCAGATTAAGTGGCTTGCTCGGGGATGTACATTGAGTGTGCAGCAAATCCAAACTCAAACAAGAGCCTTGCTCAGCCCAAAGAGACATTTGGGATTCTGGTCCCTCCGCTCTGCTCCAGTTGGCTTTTTGTAAGCCTCTGTCGTTTGATGGCAGCTTGGAGACATCCCTTCTCGGTATTAAATGCAGGAAGGTCTTTTGTCGGACTTAGGCAACAAGGAGAGCTAATTGCAAATTCAATTTTGGTTTAGAAAATGCAGCTCGGTCTACATTAGCTTAGCAGCCAAGGAGTTATCTCTTAGGACTTTGCACCAGCTCTATATTCATTTCAGGTCTGTTTTCTTTAGAGCTTTATGGTCAGTAATTAATAGTATAATTACACATCGACATAATGACGGCTCCTGACACGGCAAAGCTCAGGGCAGGGCACAGAGTGTTGCTCATTGTTCATTCCTGTTTCTTTATTTTGGAGTGTGAAAGCAAGTGGCTTTGGGGTTTGCTTGGAGCTGGCTGCCCAGTTCCTGGTGAGGGACGCCTTGTGCATCAGTGCTGAGTGGGAAGGCACCAGCACCATGCAGAAACTCAAAGGTCCATTTGCTCTGCTGGGAAATCTCCTGGCGTTTCCTATTGCCTGTCCTGCTAGCACGCCACCTTCATCTGCCGGGTGCATCCTGAAGGAGAGGACCCAGTGGGAATTCAGGATGGCTGGCCACCCATCAGTGGAGCAGAGCTGAGCCTGCCAGAGCTGTTTGAGCTGAGGGCATTTTCTCTGCACCTCCAGGCTGTTTCTGGGGTTTCCAAATTACCTCCTTTCCATGCAGAGTCTTGGCTGAATGCGAGCAGATGTGGAAGGTGGGGGCTGAGTGTGCTCTTGGGGGTTACAGCATGCAGGTACAGACAAGCAGGGCATGTGATGGGCTCTTTGGGTTCATTTTCCCATAAGAAGCTGCACTTGGCTGTACAGTTTCATTGTGTAGTGATGCTGCAAGGTCTTGGACCTGCTTTCTGGTCCTCTTTGACCTCCCCAGCGGGCAGTGGGGACATTCATGGTGAGGAGGGGGTCTGCCTGTCCTCGGCTATCAGAGGAGAGGCAGACTCCAGAGACGTCTGGGTTATTTTAGTGTTTATCACCTATGTTTGCTGCTCTGGGAACAGAGACAGGCCGGTGCAGCAGCCAATACCACCTGAGCCCTGACAGCCACCAGGACACAGCCAGTCTGGAGTGACACAGTCGCCCATGCATCAGACCTTGGCTGCTCTTCCATCCCCATCTACTGGCCAGCCTGGAAAAGAGCTTTCTGGAGAAATTTCATGTGGCTGCACAGTTTGTGGACAGAGGTGTTTGGAACAGTTGAGTCTCACCGTTCCTGAAATCTTTGTGCCATCCCAACTTGGCCACGGTCAGGAAGGTGGGACTGAGAGTCCCCTGACAGCGGGGAGCAAGTGCGTCACTGATTTTGGGAGGGACGTGTCCGATAGCCTCTGGAGTCCATGGGCAAAGAGGAAACGTGCTTTGTGTGCAGCTTAGATTGGTGTTGGGTCTTTAATGATGTGTTGGAGTTGGTTTTCCTCCTTTATGTGCTGGGTCTTAGAGGAGAAAGCATTGCTGGAGGGCCGGGGGTGGGATGGCAGCTTTGCTGCCCCAGACCTCTGCAAACTCTGCACGTCCTTGGATGAGTTCTCAGCTTTCTGCTTTCTCAGAGTATTTAAAAAAAAAATAGGAGCAGCAAAACATTCATGCCTCACTGAGGGGCTGCCAGGCATGAGCAGTGTTCCCAGGGAAAGCTGGCTCACTCTTGTTTTCTTGTCCCTGTATGAAGGGAGCAGAAGATTCCAGTAAGCTGGGACAGCGGCTAGGTGCAGGGCAAAGGCAGGCAGGTCCTGGTGGTGTTTCTGTGCTGGTTTGGTTTGCTTCTGGTCTCTTGGTTTGCCACGGCTCTAATCAAAGCTGTGGAAACTGATGGCAGCAATGTTGTGAGGACGCTTTACTGGTGGAGCTTGTTCCTGGAGGTGGGAATAGGATGGTGACACCACAGGCACTGGGTGCTGCCAGGCTGGAAAGCCTGGAGGACCATCTCTCCTTTGCAGGCAGTGGGTACAGGGTTGGGTCAGGGTGATGAAAGCAGGGCAGTGGCCACATGGGTGCTCCCTGCAGAGAAATTGGCTTGGAAATGCAGCCACCAGGTTCTGCAGGTTCCTGGCTGCAGTGGTTGAACCCCAACCCTCCCTTGGAGGACTCAGCTCCCTGGAGCACAGAACTGACCTCTGGTTTTAATTTATTTTTCAATTTGGTTGATCTCTCCACCTCAGTGCTCAGAGGGATGAAAACTTCAAGTGGGGAAGTCCTGCGCAGGCAGGAGACCTGGCGCATGCCCAAAGCAATAAAGCACCAGAAGAGGGATAAAAAAAAAAAATCAACTTTAAAGTCACGTTGCCTGATTATCCCATAGCATGGGCAAGTTAGCTTGTGATTCAAATGGGGGGTGTAATTACCAGCCATCAGACCTGCGTGCTGCCAGACTGCTCTCTTACCCAGCCAGGCAGGTGCTTGCATTTTCACGCCCCAGCAGACAGCGTGTTTTCTTCTTGTGGTGCTGGGGAAGCTGCTGGTAGCACAAGTCTAAATTTCTACCCAGGGAGATCGTCTCTGGGCATATTACGAGAAGATGGTGCCAGAAAAACCATTGCTTTAGTCACTCACTGCAATGGTGGCACTGGTCCCCTGCAACATGTCGCAGCGTGGCTCCAGGCACAGGGATGTGGGGCCAGGTACCCCTTGTTCCTTAAGGGCATTGAAAAAGGGAAGGTGCATGCTCAAGGGAAGGGATTTCACCTCCTGCTTGCTCTCAGTGATGCGATAATTTTCCCTGTGAATTTTTTATAGTATGTTTAGGAAAGAAAATGGCATTGAAAACATTCTGGCATACAAATGTAGCGCTCAGAAAAACCTCTGCAGGTTCTTTTATTTGTTTCTGCTTTAGATCAGATGCTCATCCTGTGTTTGGGATACTGCTGGGAGAAATTGCTGATTGGACAGGAATGGTTTTCCCATGTCCTGGGGAGCTGGCAGCCTGTGTCACTGCGGACAGAGGACCCACTGGCACCTCTGAGCTCCACTCAGTCCCTTCTCCTGAAGTTTTCCTTTCAGATGCATTGACTGGGCAATTTCTGCTTTTTGCAGACACAGATCTGAAAGGAAGAGAAATCCCCGCAGTTCTGAGCCAAGCAAATCAACAGGTTGCTCCAGTCGGTGCCCAACAGCAGATGCCCTTAATAATTCTGAAATCAAAACACCACCGACTACATTTGCAGTGAGGGCAGCTCATCCCTGTGCTGATAACAGGAATGGAGAACTGCAGTGTAAGGAGCCATCCCAAAAGCCAAACCAGCCGTGGCCTTCCCCCTGCTCAGGGATGTGCCACCTCCCATCCCAGTTCAGGTTTTCATGTTTCAGAGGAAAAACGTTCTCCTAAAGACACAGCCAAAGCAGGGCTGATACAGGACCTGGGGACAGGTTATGGGATTATGGATACTGCCTGCAAAGTCTTCATGGATTATCCTGAAAGGAGGATATGCAGTTGCAGATGGGTTACTAAGTGTCTGCTTCATGAATCTACTGCTATCAGAAAAAATATATCAGAGAGTAAGTTGTACTGGCAGCTAAAAGTAGAATAGCTACTAAATCTCAGGTGGGCAGCTGAGTCTTGATTTTGTTCCAGCAGCTGCTCATGATGACTTAAGCATCACAGACCCTCCTGGACCTGCGAATACACAGAACTATCAAAGTGAGATGCAGAGTCAGCATCAGAGACTTACGTGCTGCAGCCCCCTCTGCTCAGTGCAGGATTAGGAACACGTCCGAAATTCAGTATGTGCTTGAGTGCTTTGCTGGGATTGGGTGGATATGGGGCCTGGATTGCGACCCCTAGCATGTTTTTTGGGATTTTGTGTTAGCTGGAATCTTGGGGAGAATACATTTGTGCTGTAGTCAGATAGCTGACATAGGCATACATATACCATGCATATGTTATCTCACATGGGACATGGAGAGGGCTGTCCTTGGTAGCTGGTGTATGCTGGCAGACCCCAGCACTCTCCAGCTGCGAAGGCAGTGGCAGACCAGAAGCACTGGAGTGCTGGGGAGACCATCGGGAAGTGCAAACTCATTCGGATCCAATTACTTTGGTGCAACAAGTTACATTGTGTGGAAAGCTCATGTACTGTTCCTCTTGCCATCTGCTGGCAATTAAAAATCTGGCCACCAATTTTATTCCAAGGAAGCAAAAATGTCCCTCTGTAGCACCAGTGGGAGACTGGATGATTCTGGATCCTCAAAACCACCTTAGTTAACAAAAATTGGCCAATGCTCAATACCAGGCCTCTGGGCTAAGGACAGCTCTGTGCAGTACAGCAGTGTTCATACGTATGGTACAGTTTTGTGTGTATGCAAAAAAAATGCTCAGATTCCAAAGCTCTCATTTTCCAGGCCCATCTGGAAGGCATTTTTTCCTCTGACAAGTTTAGCAAGAGTTTACTGACATCCAGCAAGATCTATTTTGGTGAGCAGTGTGGGGAGTTGGAAGATAGCTTTTGGGGTTATGTTAGCAGGTTTGAACTGAGGGTGGAAATCCTGCCTTTGCCCCAGCAAAAAGTGGCACGAGCAATGCTTTGCTTGTCTGACCAGGGCATGAGCTGCCCGACAGCTCTAGCGTCTGCAGTGTGATGCAGGGCCCTCTGCTTGGGCAGGTTGGTGCCACGGGTCAGGCTATGAGGTCCTGCAGGAAGGTGCAGGGTGATTTCCCAAGGACAAACTTTCTCTTGTGTATGAACCTGGCAGCATGGTGATCGCCAGCCTCAAGCTGTGAAGACGAGTGCCTCACTTTGCACTGGAGATAAGGAGTGAGATCTTTGTGGTGTCTGGTGATGGTGCTGGGTTCCAGCTGTGGCTCCTTTGAGCTCTCTGGGTTTTGCAATGAGCTCTGACAGCACACCATGATCCTGTTTCTGCCTTCCCATCCTGGCTCTTGATGGCCTTCCAGGATGCATCTCCCTCATGCTGCTGGAAAATCTTTTTTCCTGACAAAGCTTTCCAACTTTATGCTCTGATGAGGGTTGGTGGTTTTATTTTGCTCACGCTCATTATGCAAACTCTTCAACATCTATGGTCTGCTCTTCTTCAAGGACACTGTTTCTTCCATTGCCAAGGTTATGCTGCTCTCAACAGGTGGCCCAGCTCTTCTGTGTCCACCTCCAGAGCATCTCCTATCTAGTGCCAATGTGAAAATCAGCAAGCATTGCTCTGCTGTCACAACATGGGGATTTTTACGAGCTCCTCAGATTGGCTTGAAGCAGGCGCTGGGGGCTTAGTAAAAGGTGTCACATAATACGACTTCCAAGTGTTTTCACTACCGTTTAGGTACTGAGAGAAATCGGCTTAATCAGATCCATCTGTAGAGATCTGTGATGCAGGACTTGGATGGCAGAGAAACTGGTGGCTGCTGACTTACTCCCAAAGAAAGCTGGCTGCAGAAGTGCTCAGCTGTGGCTGCATTTTTATAAACTATATATATATATATAGTGTGTGTGTATATATATATGGTATGGCTTATTAAATATTCCTGAATTAGTCTCTGGAAGGAGATAAATGATCCTCTAGAGGCCTTAGGATGGTGCTTCCATCCTCTGAGCAGGGAGGAATCACTGTGAGACGGTGGTGAATCCCAGTGTATGAACATGGCACTCTCTCCCTTGATCTCCTCTAAATGTGCACTGAGACTGTCCGCCAATTTTGTAAAGGAGTCTATCTCCACAATTATCCCTGATCCCCAGTGATATAAGACATTTAATCAATGTCTCCTGACTTCTTGTCAGATTAATTACTATCAGCATATGTATTTTCTGCTGTTTTCAGGGGAATCCGGTCATGGGAAAGTGAGGAAACTGCTCTGCTTATTCTGGTGAGGCTTGCAGGAGGAGGGAGGGCACCGAGGGCCTAGTGGCTCTGTGGTGGGGTGTCCATGGGCAGCACCGCTTCTGTGGGTCACTGAGTCCATTTTGCAGGCAATATATTTATTCTATTATTATTATTAAATTATATTTATATAATAAAAGGAGCATTACTTGCTTGTGAATGTGTATTCTCCTCTGCATGACTCCTTCGCCACCCAAGAGAGGAGCCAGAGGTTGGTGGGGCAAACCCTTCCTGGGACCGGGGAGCCCTTGCACAGCTCTGCCTTGGCCAGGAGGGACGGGAACTTGGGGAAAGAGAGGGGAAAGGGAATGGGAAAAAGGGTTTGGGCTCCTGGGGCACGGCACGAGCCTCTTCCCTTTCACCCCGTGGGCAGTGATAATTTTGGCAGCTGCTCTGCTGACAGCGTGGGCCGCGTTAGTGTGTGCGTGTTCCCTCCTGGTTTCTCAGGCTGCAGCCCCGCTCTGGAAGGGAGCCGAGACGTAGAAACCTAATCCTGTGTGGGGGCGGCGTGCCTGTCCCTGAACACATTTGGGGTGGCAAATTGGAAGTTTGCTGCCCTGTTTTCTCCTCTGGAAATCCAATGTGATGTTCAGCACGGTACTGAGGCTAGGTGGGGGATGCTGTGAATATGCCTGCAGCATCCCTCAGGGAATAAAACTCTATCTCCCTTGAACAAATCCATGAAGATACATGGGGAAACAGCTACCTCTGCACTGAGCACGGGAAATGCCTGGCTGGGAAGTGTGGCAGGTAACTGCTCCCGAGTTCAGCAGCGCTGAATGGCCAATGTGGTTGGAGTCATTGTGGTTTTATTGTTACTTTCCAAAAAATAGATAAAACATGAGATACTTTCCCACAAATCTCCATATTTCTCCTGCCTCTCCCTGACAGAGGCTACAGAGCAGAAATGTGGTTGGAGCCCCGTGGGCTTTTCCCATGGAGCACTTGGCTTGTTAAAATATTTGACATCAGGGTTCTTTATTACCTGCAATAAAATGCCTCTGCTAATCTTTAACGTGCAGCATGTCAGAGAAAAAGGACTGCATTAAAAACCTGTTTATGGGAGTGCTACTAAAACTTGTGACAAAAAAAAAGGAGTAAAAGTGAATGATGACTGAAAAAACCATCATTTCTGTGACAGCAAAGGCACTGCCTGGCCAGACGGTGCCTGGCAAAAGTGCAGAGAGATGTTTGGTCCAGACCTGAACCCAAGGTTCAGTCTGAGGATGAAACAGCTCCTCAGTCCCTCCCTTCCTTTGATTTGCTGTGATTTCCAAGCCTGCTGCTTTCCCCCTTCTCCAGTCTTAATTCAGAACTTCTCCCTCAGTGTGCCAGTCTGCACACATCTGCACACACAGCCCAGCCTGCCTGGGGGCATGGCCAGCACTGCCACACTGCCCCATCTACCTGGCACTTGGGTTCAAACTACATTTTACAACGGCCTTCCCTCTTTTATGCAGTTTGGGCAGGGTCTCAATAGTACAAAATTAGGCTTTCCTGCAGCATTTAGGTTCTTATGAGGCTGCTGTTTACTGTGATATCTTAATGTCTTGTGCTTTTTGGTATTTTCGTCTGTTCTTCCCATTGCATGAGCAGGGAACAGAGCAAAGCTGCTGTGGTGTCAGGGTGAGATGGCAGTGCCATACCTGCTGCTTCAATAACCTAACAAAAACATTTCAGCCCTTTAGAAGCATAATTTGGTTTTGGCTCCTTTTTGAGACAAGGTCTCTGGGAGTGTCTGAGCTGTAATCGCATGGACATGCCTGTTCTCAGAGCTTAGCTATTGGATTTCACACAACGGAGAGGAACAGCATCAGGTGTTGATTTTTTTTTCTGCTGCTTCTACTCCGCAATCTATTTTTAATATCATTTTTATTGCATTCAAGATAAAGAGCAAGTGGACGAGTTCCCATGGGAATCAGGGCCCATCCACTGCTCCCGCCAGTTTTGCTGAGGGGAAAGTACAGTCGTGTGAGACTCTCCAGTGCTTTTGGTGCAGGAGTGCTAAGATTTACCCTCTTTTATGATTTCATGATATTTACCAAAGCTGGTTCACATTAATCCGTGAAGCAACTGCTGCCTTGCCCTGTAGTGGGGGAGGAAGGGGACGGGGCTGTTTCTCCATATCCGGCATTGTGCTCTGATCTTCACGTCCGTGCCAGAGCAGGGCAGGAGTGGAGGCACAATCTGTGTCACCCAACAGTGGCTCTGAGCAGGACCTTCCCTGCCAGGCACAGAGGTTGGAGGGGCTGCAGAGCTCCCTTCTGACCACCCCTGCATGATCCTAGAGTGGGACCAACATGTGACTGCTGTCCACAGTGTCTTCACAGCTATTTTGTCTGGAGAGGGTGTTTAAGTTGGTCCAACACAGCGCATTTATGTAGCATTGCCCTGACCAAGGCTTGGAAGGTCATGCCATGGCTCTGTGTCCTACCAGCCCTGGAAAAATATCTCCAGTGTATTGGATGGGCTGGCTACCCCTTATTTAGGAGAGAAATACCAGCTGCCTTGGATGCTCAGATGCAGAGAGCATCCTTAGACAGGAACCTTGTTGGTCTGGCTGTGACTGGAGCATCGTTACAGCCTGGTCATGAAGCCAACAGATCAACTGACTGTTGTGCTGGATGGTGTCGATGTATGGCGAATGCCAGAAGGTCCCAGATGGATATGCTCTGCGAAAGTGGTGTCAGAAGGACAGACACTGTTAAGTGCTGAGGCAGGGAGGCTGAGTATGAGGCAGTCAATAGTATGTCCGTGACCTGCAGGAAATCATCCATGTGTGATGGTGATGGATTTGGTGACAGACCCAGCAAATAGCAGTGTAAGGAATGGGAAGGGGATGTGGGAAAGAGCTGGCAGATGCAAAAGGCATGAGAGAGCTGGAGCATTTTCTGCAACTGCAGTCAGGAAAGTGTCTGGAGCGTTCAGGAGGTGGGACTGGTCTGTATGGGGAGATGGGCAGTGGCAGACGGAGCCAGAGGAGACCGTTGTAAGCACCCACTTCGTGCTGCATCTGGCCCTGGGAGTTACAGCGTTAGATCTGGAAGAATTTCTTGCTTTTATGCTGGAAGCTGAAACCTCAGAGCGAGGACCCCACCAGATGAGGTCTGAAAAGAAAAATTCTTTTCTGTGGTTGCATTTTTGAGAAGCCAAGTCAGAGCGAGGTTCTTCAAAGGCAGTGCTGCCATCCCTGCTCCGCAGATGGGCTGCCCCACGCCTGCCCCCATGCAGCTCCGGCTCATCAGTGCAAACCAGGCTCATGCTGCTTGGATCTGAACTGCCTCATGTAAATCATATGCGGAGCAGCTGGAGGAGATCAGTAGGTGAGGGATTGGGAGGGGGGTTGGGACCTCAGTGAGGGTGTTAATAGGGCATTTAGTGCAGCCTGTAGAGGCTGAGATCTGGGGAGGTCCTGGAAGGGGATCATTCATCCCTTGTGTCCCTGGCAGGGGTGGCACAGCTCTTGATTTCCAGGGGACCAGCGGTTTGTCACTGGGGCACCTTTTAACAGGATAACATCACCAGAGGCATGGTGTTGGCCAGGATGCTGTGCTGACCCCACGCTCATGGGGATGCTCAGGCCTGTGCCCTCTGTGTCTTCCAGGTCCCCATTTGGCCACTATGTCATGCTTCCACATGACCCAGGAATGACAGATGGGCCCTGGGTGCTGCTTTTCTCCATTCTGGGTGCACCAGCTACTGCCCTGCGGACAAGGAGAGCCTCAAACCTGCTCAACAGGAAATGCAGCCTCCTCTCTCTCATGGAAATCTGGTCCCCACCTCTTGGCCTGAGGCTGGGGCTGGGTGAGGGGAAGATTAATAGATGGTAATTGCTGACAGTGAGGAAGCCAAGAGGTGAGACATGGGCGGTCCTGGTGTTCTGGATGGTGACAGACCTCTTGCAGGAGGAGTTTCCAAACTCCTGCCTAACCGCAGCACACTGGATAGAGCAGAGCTGGAGGATCCTGGATTTGGGTTCTTCCTTATCCCTCACCAGAGCCAGAGGGTGGTAGCGGTGGGACCATGCTTTCCATGCATGTCCCAGCGATATGTCCAAGTGCCCTGGGCTGGTGTGGCTCTGTCAATGCGATGGCGCTGGAGGCCATCCTGGTGCTGCAGACACTGAGGCTCCACGCTTTCCAAGTATTGCTGCCCTGAGTGGGCTGAGTCACCATCTCCTGGCTGTAAACCCCAGCAGACAGTTTCGTCTCGCACCCTGCAGTCTCATGGTGTTTGCTTGCTGCTACCTTGGCAGTCAGGAGATGCTTAATGGGCTCCAGTGCCTCCCTGGGGTGCGCCGAGTCACGGAAGGGAGCAGAAATATTTCCCCCATGTGTCCCAATTGAAACACGGAGTTTGCCTCCCAGAGTGGGGGTGAGCATCAGTGCCCCCAAACCTGCTCCAGCAGGGATTTACAGCACCCGCCAGGACCTCCCTGACATGGGGCCACACCTGAACATGCTGGCGGTTGTCGTTCTTCAGGGCCCTCCTGGCATCTGCTGAGCGGGACCAGGCAGTGTGTAAGGCCCATGAGTTGAGGCAGAGGTGAATACCTTCTTTGAGACTAAGAACTAGACCGAAACTATGTCAACGGAGAGAAGTGGGATGGCTTTTCCTGTTTTTCCTGTTGGAGGCTTTGAACTGTGTCCTGCAGGGTCAGTGCACGGGGAGACACCTCGGGCTGGGATGAGGAGGGTCTGAAATCCTAGATCCTGGGAAAGGGGAGACCCATTGCCTGGAGAGGCATCGGTGGGAGAGCCTGCAGAGCCCGCCTGTCTCCAGGGCATTAGCCAGGAGGAGGAATGTGGGGGCGTGTAGTGACCTGTGTTATACAGAGTGATGGAGGTGGCTTGGGGTGAAGAAGGAGAGCAAATCGGATGTTGGGGTGCTCCTCTGAAAGACTGTCTTTACCCAACTTGCAGTGTCATTTTGGCTGGTGTAGCTTGACCCAAAGTCAAGAAGAAGAGAGCAAGGAATGTGCACAGCTGAATCTGTGGGGTATGAGGGCAGATTTTAGGGGCAGGGTTTTTCCAGGGGCTCAGTGTGGTCCATTCTTCTGGCCTTGTACTAAGGGGACAGCACAGACTTCAAACCTCTCAGTCCTCTCAGCAGGATACAAGCTGCTGGGAGTGGGCACCACCCCAGCTCATGAGGGGCAGGTAAAGCCTTGGGACCACACAGGTTCAGTCCCCTCCACTGCAAGGGCTGCAGTCTGATTTTATTGCTACAACTGTAAAGATTGAAAAGCTGATAGTGCGGGACCGTTTCTCCTGGTTTACAGAAAGGCGTTTTGTGCTGTAGTTTGTTCTTCTGCTGGTGGAGCAAGGGGCAGGTCCTACCTACAGGCCATGTTGCATAATCCCCAGCTTCAAAGTGGTGTCTGCAGGAGAAGCAGGGGAGCAGCACGTGTTGGTTAAATTGGCTGTATTGGAGATGCTGGGACCTGGGCCAGCAGCAGGACCCCTCATTCGACCCCATCTCCAAAAATGTACATGCAAAATAAATGCTGTTTTACTGGTCTGTGAGTATCTCAAGGTTTTGCTGACCCAGGCTTGCACCTTGCCCCATCCAGGACTCGTGGAGAGGCACTGGGTCTCCTCTGGGTGCCTTTTCCCTGCCACCCTCCGCCCAGTCTGGTTATTGCTGCAGCAAATGGATTTGCTGGTGTCAGGTGCTGCAAGCGGGAGTTTTAGTGAGCAAGCAGAAATCGCTGCCAGGTTCAGGCTGGTGCCACCAGACACCTTGCTGCCTTATTTCTGTTCTTCTGCTGACATCTAGTGTGGGAAAACCTGTAACACAGCGTGCTGAGTGTGCTGGGAAATTGGGATATGGGACGAATGGGACTCTTCTTTCCAACAGGCACCAGCATCTTCACTCAGTTCCTCCGTGGGAGCTTCAGTGACCACCAGCAAGGGGGAATCCTGCAGGCTGGTGCTGACTGGTATTTTCATGTAGAGCTGTTGAAAATTAATCCTAACTCTGGAGTAAGAGAATGAATTTGAAGTGGATCGTTATCAAGCCTTTTGCTCTACACACCCTGTCTTGAAGGGTGGTGAATGTGCCGGTGGAAATAAGGAGCCGCTGCACCATTATGGTGATGTGTCCTCCACTCAGGGTCTACCCATGGGTGGCAGCTCTGCGAGGATTTGGTGCTCTGCATCTGTGCTGGATGGGGAGGAGAGAGGAGAACAGGGAGCAGTGGCTCCCTGGGTTTGTCTCTCTCCACCTTGTTCTGCTTTTGGTCTGTTCTCCAAATGTTATCTCAGATCAGTGAATTCTCCTGTTATAAGTAATTTTTAATGTTTGTTGGTGAATAATGCTTATTAATGTCAACTTATGTCCTGGCTTAGTTTCTTGTCAT
This sequence comes from Mesitornis unicolor, assembly GCF_000695765.1. NCBI lineage: Eukaryota > Metazoa > Chordata > Aves > Mesitornithiformes > Mesitornithidae > Mesitornis > Mesitornis unicolor. The sequence goes on from NW_010163101.1 coordinate 68,292, forward strand.
CTGCCTTGCACAAGAGTGTTAGGAGCTGCAGGGTGCTGCTGGTGCCCCAGACGTGGGGTTGGTAATGGTGTCTCCATCTCCTGATGTTGCACTGAACCCACAAACTTGAGGAGGCTCCTGGAGGAGCACAGTGGTAACCTCTGGAGGTGATAGGAGACCCTGGCTGACTTTAGCATTGCCCCTTGTGCATTTCCTTCCCTGGTAGTTTAAATGTTTTCATTTCATGTGTTTCTCCTACCTCCTGATATGAGCCTAGCTTTTGAAATCCAGAGCTGTTACAGCTGGCACCTCTGGCATTCAATGGGCTGGTCTTGAACGCCCCAAAGGACCCAAACTCAGGTTGTTGCTGTAGGATGAGGTGGGGAAGCTCTGCACACCCCGAAGTATCATCAAGGACAGAAGGGACCACGACTCAAACCTGCCCCATGTCCTGACTGGTCTTGTCGCTACGGTCACTGGCACAGAGCATGGCGCCCACAGGCGGTGGTGCCCTGGGGCTGGGCACACCAACACCCACCCAGGGCACCTGCTCCTGCCCCACATGACAGTGGCATCCTTTGTTCCAGCCTGGTCACGGTAAATCCTCCTGACACTGCTACAGGATGGCCAGTGGCTTCAAGGCTCTGTCATGTCACATCACAGGAGGGAGGTGGGCAAGGGCTTTTCTGTCCTCGCCCATAAAATGTGCTTTAGGATAAAAAGTACTGTGGGAAATCTCATGCCGAGCTGTTTACACCGCTGTTCACATGACTTTGTTTTGTAAAATACCTCTCAAACATTGCCAGAAGTCAAGGTTTATTTCCCCATCCTGAGGGTATTTAATCTTCATCTCATGAACTTTCATTTTAATGCACAATTGCTGAGGAGAGAAAATAACCAAAATATTTTGTCTTAGGGTAAAGATCAGATATAATTTTATCCTGAAGCCATCAGAGATGCTTATCGGCATGTTTTTCTATCTTTTCTTGCTGCATGAGCTGACAGAAGAACCAGTTTTGCTCGGCATCGCTTTCTGAGAGAAGAAATGATTGCTGGAGAAATTCAGCTGGGCGGCAAGTCCCTGCTCAGGATGGGTTGGTGATTTGAGCATGGGATAGGAAACAAAAAGCATCTCACTGTGTGAGATCATGTTTGAGTGCCCTGGGCAACAGAAGGACTCACCTCTAAAAAAAAGGAGAGAGACTTTTTCCCAACAATTTATGCAGAAAACCATCCTCTGAGTGGGGTGTAATTTATTTCTGCAGTTAAAACCATCTGCTTCTCACTTTCACTTACAACCAGCCCAGGTTTACAATTTTTTAAAAAAAGCATTAAGTGTGATTATTAAGCCAAATCTCACCTTTTTCCTCAGTCTTTGCTGAGGCCATACCCAGGCACAGGGCGGTCTAGAGGAAGAGCAGCCCCATCTGTGAGTGCTGCTCTGGGTACTGGTAAAATTACTTTTTGTAAAGATGGAATGAACTTTGCTTAAAAACGGCTTGAAAATTGAACTTTTGCCAAAATGAACTTTTGTGAATGTCATGTCAGCAAAGAAACAATAGGAAAGGGCCTATTGTTGTTGCTAGCCTGGAGGACATTGTTGGTGGGGATGGGAAAGCAGATGGTGCACCCAGATTTGCCCTGTGTGGGCTGGTTTTGAATGACTCTGAGAAAGCAGCCAGTGCTCAGGAGAGCAAATAGGATGAGATTCACTGTGACTCCTGCTTGACCAAGGTGAAGGAGGTGGCGATGTCCTGCCTCGCCTGCCCAGAGCATCACCAGCCTGCCCTGGGGAGCAGCGAGCTGCAGCCCCTCCGAGGACACTGACTTGCCAATCTGTGGATTAGAGCACTTAACTCTGTAACCAGAAACTTGGTTGGGAGTGAACAGCCTGGGTAAATGAAGGGCAAATATTTTTAGGTGGAACGGTGTCCTGGTTTGAGCTAAATAGAACTAATTTTCTATTCAGTGATTTTACTTTTCAGCTCAGTCTCTTCTAAGTTGCTAAACTTGCTGAAACCAGCAGCATGTTTTTCCAGACTGTGTGCTGCTACAAGTGATAATCACAAGGCCACTGTCCCACCACGGGTGCCGTATCTGCACCTATGGGGAGGAGCAGACCCAAAACTGACCACCGAGGTATTTCATCCCACATACGTCATACTCAGTATAAAGCTGAGGGATCATGAGTGTCTTGACCCTTCCATCTTGGACTCTTCCTTCCATCTTGACCCCTTCATTGGCCAAAGTCCGAGCAGAACCCTGCTTCTTCGTCTGCCTCTGATCCTGATTTGTGTGTTCCTGCATCCTGCTCCCTTCTGCTGCTGAGTCTGGACTGGGATTTTCCAGTGCCCTGCTCTGCAGAGCCTCTGGTGATGTGATTGTCATGAGGGGAGGGTGGAGGGAGGATTTTATATTGGATTTATATATATATATTTGTACATATCTGTATATATTTCATTATTTTCATATTTACATTATTATCCTGTAGTACTGGTACTATTTTCATTAAATCTCTTAGTTTTATTTTCCAACAGGTAAAGTCTTTCTCCCTTATTCTCTTTTCTCTTCCCCTTTGGGGTGGGGAGAGGGGTTAATAGAGGAGCATCTGTCCAGGATTTAATCAGCAGGATTAAGATCCACTGAGAGCACGAGCAAACCTTCATTAAGAATAAGCTCAAACAGGAGAAGGTGCCTGCTCACGGCACCAAGTACCTCTTAAAAGTAGAGTGGTCTGAGGTGTCTCCTATTGCAGTGTGGGGAGGTACGGGGAGTCGGAAGATCCTGCCCTGCCCCCCACAGCATGCCATACCCACCCACAAAATGCCTCCAATGCACGGTATTGTAGCCCAAAACAGGTGAATCTTTCTGTTTATTGTGTGGCCAGGAGTGCTGTGAATTTGGGGAGAGCTCTGGGGTGGATGCTCTTCCCAGCATTTACATGGAGCTGAAGGACAAACTGTCTCGAATCAGGTGGGTCATCGTGGAGACCAATATTTGCTTGTACTTACTTTTGTGAAGCTGCACCTGAGGGCACGTGCTTGCTTATAAACTGTGCTGTGCTATCACCAAGTGGAAAAAGCAAAGGTCCAGCATGTGAACCAGGCTAGAGCCCACCATCCTGACCTTCCCCACGATAAGAACATCACTTAGAATTTGCAATGTTATGCTGGCTGCTGTGACAGCAAGCCCAACAGGCCAGGAGCTTCTTGAATTTTTCTGATTTGCTGAAACTGGAATGTTTCAGAGGTCCTGCTAAAACTTCCCTTAGGAACATGTTACAAATGCAGGAGGGGCTTTTTTGTCAGACCTAGGGAGAATGAGAAACAGCCAGATAAAAAGGGCATGAACTCGTGGTGTGAGCAACAGAGATCAAACTCCCGGCTCATCTCGCTCCAGACAAGATGCATGAACCCACCGTCCCGGCAAGTCCCCCGAGACTGGGGTCAGGCCGGGAGCTAACTCTGCTTTATCTTCTGGTGAGTAATTTCAGGTCTCATCTTGACAGGGAATGGAAAAACTGTGGTGATTACAAGATGTTTTGGAGCTGACAGTGCCCTTTCTTGCCTGGTTTTAGTGCCAGGTTGTGATGAGGTGTTAGCAGGTTGTGGGGTGATCAAAGGAAGAGGGGAGGGACTCCCCAGATCAGGAGGTACGCTGGGTCTCCCCCCCAATGCCACCCTAGAGCAGAGGGCAAGAAAGAGCAGGGGTTCATGCCTCCCCCCTTTGGATTTGTCCTGGTCTTTCTTTAAAATGATAAACAGTAGCAGTCAGCCAATAATGATTTAGTATGTGGAAAGCCTGAGCTTTATCGGTGTTCCTGTCTCGGCTGCTTTTAAGTTGCCAGTAGAAATCTCAGGAGCAGCAATGTATAAACTGGCAGAGTTTGTACCCACAAAAGGTAATGTGGTTGAGCCTCATAAATCCCACCAGTTTACATACATCAGTCCAGATTTTTCAGCAAAGGCAAAACCACTAGGTACCAGCAGAGATGAAGAGAAAGGCTTGTGATCACTGGAGTCAATATTGAAAAGCGCTTTTCACCCCAAATGTCAGCAGAGATGGGGGCTCAAGCACCAGCACTGCAGCGTGTCTGGGATGCTGAACTGGTTTCTCTCCTGTTTTCAGGCAGGAATAATTTATCATAAAAACAGCAGTCGAGGCAGCCCTGCAAAACAGCTTGAATGCCTGTAGGCGGCACATGTGTGTCTGATCACAGCGGGACATACAGCCCCTTGCTTGTTGTCCGGCTCTGCATGAACCACTTGCAGATCCCGGGGTCAGAGAGCTGTTTTTGATCTCTGTCCCCCGTCGTTGTATGTGGTCATGGGTTAGAGGAAGCAGGGGTGCTGTGCAGAGCTCCCCAAGCCCTAGGTTGTGTCCCAAAGTGCTGAGAGGCTCATGTGGGGTTGCCCAGCGTGAAACTGGAATCAGGCCCCACATCTGCATGTGCTCACAAAATCCCCCTTCGGGATGGAGCCTCTGCAGCACTGGCTGGCAGGTCCTCATCCTTTGGGCAATGCGAGGAGCTGGTGCTGCACAGCCGGGGACCATTGCCCCTGTCCCCATGGTGCGTGAGTCCCAGGAACCATGAGCCCTGGTTAGTGCTGGGCCAACAATTGTTTCTCTCTTTCCTTTTATTCCTGAAGAGAGCTGCAGGATCAAAGTGATGGTGTCTGCAACTGGACCACCCAACCATCATATCTCTGCCCCCCAACCAATGACAAGGAGGGATTTCCTCAAGTGTAAGTTTGATGGTTTTAATACTGACTTGCCTTTTAGGCGAAGGTGTAGGTTGGTAAGAGATTTCTGGAGATGAGAGTGCAATCCCTGTCACCTGTCTTGGACACACATCTTCCTCAGTGGTAGTGCAGCACCCTCTGGAGCTGTCTGTCTCCTGCCACTGACTGCAAAGACAGCCTCAGGGACTGGCTTAGACTCATAAGGACATTTAGGAAAGAAAACTCAAATTAAATAAAGGTTTATGGATTAAACTCCTTGGTTGGAGACTCTTACAAGGAATTCAGTTTACTTTCATTCATTTAAGGGGAACTAAACTGAGTCATGGTCATTTTAATTCTCCTAAAAATGGTACATAGAAGTTCAATGTGACTTATCTTAATCCACTTGAAAAATCAATTCAGATTAATTTTCTTGAATGTCTTGCATAGTTTGCCTTTGATTTTTCACATGTTAATTAGTTTTATTGTGTATGGCTGAAACCTAGCATGACCGTAGCTTCCATCAGTCATGGGGTTATGTGCAGACTGTAAATACAAAGCTCCTATGTCGGGCAACCAGGATGGAGGACACTCCTGGATAGGTCCTGTTAGCAACTGCACAGAACCGCTGTGGTTAGCAGGGACCACTGGAGGTCTCACGTTAAGCCCCTCTGTTCAGAGCAGGGCCAAATGGGGCAAGCTGGTCCAGGCTATGTCCAGTTAGGTTTCAACATCTGCAAGGATGGAGACTCCAGAACCTCTGTGGGCAGACTTTTCTGATACGTGACCACCTTTACAGTAAAAAAAAGTTTTCTATTTCAAAAATCACTCTTTTCTATTCTTCTCCTTCTCTTTCTCTTAGCATGTGATTCAGAGCTGGAGACAACCAAAAGGTTACCAGCACTGCTCCTTAGGTACAGCCATACCCAGATCATCCTGGAAGATTTGTACACTGGCATCAAATGCTGTCTGACAAGAGTTCGTACTTTAGCCACTACTGTTTTGAGGTTGAGATATCTGGGGCTGATGTTTGCCTTGGCACGATGTCTAAAAGCATTGACCAGACAGGTTCAGAAAGCAACAGCTGCACCTTGGAGACCAAATTCTCCTGGAGCATCCCAAAGAATGGGAAAGGGTTTTCTGCATGGCACAGTGATGTGGCGATGCCCATCAAAATGGCTGTTTAGTAGGATAGGGGTCTACCTGAACTACCCCTTATGGGGTCACTCATGATGATATGACTTTGATGCACCAGTTTGAGTCTGATCTGAAGCCAAATCCTGGCTTTTAAAGAAAGAAAACTGTCAGGATAATGTGGCTGGGGGAAAATGCTGAGAAGATCCGAGCTTCTTTGCATTCCTTTGGGAAGCTGCACCCTTGAAAGCATCTGAATCAGAAGAACCAGCCAGTGCTTAGGTTATGGTGTGATGCCAATGCTTTTGCTGCAGGTTGCTGGGTGAAGAAGGGAGAGATGTTTCAATAATTACTCTTGTAATCAAATGTGGTTCTGAGCATCCCATAGAGTTGGACAAGGCTTGAGAGTTCACGCTGTTGCTTGTCCAGGGGTCAGTGCAGATTGTTCTCAGCAGTATATCTATTAATATTCTGTTTAGTATGAGTTAAAGCCTTTTTAAAAATATTTCTCTTTCCTCGCCAAGGATGGTGGTGTGTCACTGCTCTGACATGTTGGTCCTACCACACTGGTGTGAGTGAGCAAAGAGAAGCCAGGCAGACCAAGGCTGAATTGCTGTTTCTGGATAAAATGTCTCAGCCCCCAGCCCAGTTCTCAGCTGGCTTCAGGATCAGGGTGGTAATGGGGCAGTGGAAGGTCCCTCTCGGTCCTCCCACCCCCGGGTCTGCCCCTAGAAGAAAGAGTGATGAATGAAGCTGGGGCAGACGTCGCTTCTGGCAAGAGGGAGTCCATGCAGTGTCCCCCAGGAACAGACAACCCCCCCTCCTTCTCCAGAGGTAACCGGGGAGCGGGTGGAAAGCGCTGGTGGAGAGCAGGGAGCAGCGGGGGCTGCGGAAGTGCGAGGACAGAAGGGACGAGCCTCGGCCCGGCTGTGCTGGGAGGGACTCGAGCAGAGGAGCAACACGGCTCGGTCCCGCTGGAGGGCGCGCTCAGACCGCGGCTGGGCCCGGGCCTTCCTCGTCTCCCGCCGTTCTCCTTTCTCCCTTTCTCTGCTCGCGACAGCAGGGACAGGGCCCTGCAGCTCCGAGCCCTCGCACCCCACGGCCACCCTGGTACCCCCTTCCCTGCCCCCGGCCTCCCAACCCTGCTGCTGTGTCCTCCTCGCTCGCTGCTGTGGGCCTCTACAGAGGTCCCGTGTTAGAGGTGGGTGGCTGAGGGATACCCTCGGGTTGGGTAGTGTCTCACCAGACCCTGCACCCTGCCTGCTCATTTAGCTGCGCACGCTGCTAGGGGACCTTTGCAGCCCCCACCCCCTTGCCCTCATGGCCAGGAAACAAACGGGTGGGAAGCACAGAAAATTCCCTGCACACTGTCTTTCCAGCAGGACAGGCCAAGCTGCGGGCAGCACATCTGTGGAGCTGCAGTGACTGCTGAGAAACTGAAAATTTCCACCCTCGAGAAGTCAGCAGAGCCAGAAGGAAAGCATAAAGAGGCTTTTACAAAGCATTTTGCCGAGGAGGTGAGTTCATCATGGCCCCATTCTGCAAGAGGGGAAACTGAGGCAGGGGTTGGGGAAACCATTTGGCAGTGTCTTCTAGCAGAGAAACGCAACGAGGTCTCAGGGTGCCTGGTCAGCACTGCTCCAAGTGTGGTGTCAGCATCGAGTTACTGCCTTTATCCCAGGCACTTTCAGCCTTGAGGCTGTGATGGAGAAACATTTGTTGTGCCCTCTGTACAAACCAGAAACAGAAATGGCAAGGTGGGGTGGAAGAGAGGGAGAGGCATTGGAATCTGTGCATGGCTCTTCTACTGCTCACCAAAGGGTTGATCAGAAGCCAGATTTTAATCTTTGAAAGGTTTCCTGGGGAGAAAATAACAAATAAAACACCAAACAAGGCCAGACCAAAGTCATTGGCTGTTGCAATCAAAATGTTTTTTTTTATTTTCATTTAACCTCTATAAAAATATGTGATATGGTTAAAGAAATCTGCTTTCTTATGACCCAAGGAGTTAAGACTCAGTGCTCCATAAAATGGTCCAAGGAGATTCAGTGTCGCAGGGTGAAGCTGGACAGTGGCATCTGGACAGGAGATGCCATTTTCATTGCGAGGGCAGTAACAACCAGGTCGCTGTCGCAGATCGGAGGTGGCTTCTCCAACGCCAAAGGCCTGTGAATAAGTAGGAGGGAGGCGAAAAGGGAAGTTGCTCTGGTGAAGGGTGTGTAACAGCTGGTGCTTAGAGAGGCTTTTAGGTCTGTGTTATGAGAAATGTCAAATTACACAATTAAATTAGTCCCTATTGGTTTTAAGCCTTATGGATCTGTAATCCTAAGGCTGCACTGATGGATTTACTGCCATTTCACTGGTACTTGTTACAAGAGTATTTTGCTCCAAGACAGTAACTCCAAGATAGCCAAGGGGCTGTAAATTGCATCCATGCATCAGCCACCGCAGAAGAGGATCTGATGCTGTGGAGGGAACAAAGGGGACAGCACAGCTGAAGCAGAGGCTTCCCAGTGGCTGAGTGGCCTCAGGGAGCTTTGACATGAGGACAGGAGAAGGACTGGAGCTTCAGTGAGTCTTCAGCAATCCCAGGGACAGGGTAGAGCATTTCTTCTGCTCTCCTTGAAGGGTGAATTTTCCTTTTTCCTGGCAGCACGCTGCACCCACACCTGGAATGTCCCTGGCTGTGTCCATGCCTGCACTTGTCCTGCCAGAAATAAGATTTCATGTAAGAGAGATGTGCTTCCAGTTCACCCTGGCACGGACGGAAGGGAGAAACAGCCACGAAACTTGCACACCTTGAGCTGTTGCAGAGGTGGCACCAGCCATGAACCCAACTGCCACGTTCAGCTGCAAAAACAACTCCTGCACCCAGGCTCATTTCTGCTGCCCCTTCATCCCCAAGCATAGCCTCACCAAATTCCACTTCTTAGCACCCATGTAGCGAGTGCTCCTTGCTGCAGGCAGGGATTATGGTCCTAGCGCCATGCCCCAATGCCACAGCTAAGAACAGAGCTGGAGAAGCCTCCACCTGAAGCTGGCTCTGCTGCTGTGCTCAGCTCTCATTTCTGCTTGGCAGCCCATGCCCAGGAGTTACGTATTTTATCCCCGGAGTGCCAGGCTGCTCCATCCCCAGGCTGCGTTTGGGGATTGGGATGCAAATAAGCCCACTGCTGCCTCAGACTGTGATAATTAAAAGTGAAGTTTTAAAACGGCAACAGTTTTTGGTGTGCCCAGCAACACATGGTGATTGGACTGTGTTCGGAGACATTTCCAGCTATGCAGCAAACTCTAAATAGCCTGGAGAGAGTACATGGGAATTTAGCTTGTGCAGCAATTTCAGATGTCAAAACAAGTTTCCTTGTTAATACGAAACTATTTGGACTTTGCATTTTTAATTAAAGCTTTTAATTATCCAACTGTATTTTATTAGCTTTTATGAAGACAGCTGCTTTAAATGCTATTAGCCAAATCTGTGCTCTGAAGCGCTACTTGTCCGAGACAGGGTTTCAGTTCTGAACAGCCTTCATCGTGAGTAAATGGGGTTGTTTAATTTAAACTAGAATTTACTGTCCCAGCTTGATTGAAATTCTTTTATGGCAAAGACAGTAAACAGCCTTGGTGGGAGAATTGGTGTGCCCAAGGCTGGGAGGGGATGCTGTGCTGGCAGCCTGAGGACTTGCCCGTCAGCCCCTTTCAGGGTAAGCATCAATGCAGGACATCAGGCTTTATAGCTGGTCTTCTGCTGTGCCTGCTCTTCAGTAGTGTGATCACAGACTATCTTTATTGAGCAACAGCTAGTGCTTGTGGTCCTGTACGTAACATGGATTACTTACTCATTGGGATCATGTTATTTACGGCTGTAGTGTGGCCTCTCCTGGTTTACAGCATGCCGATCGTTTAACAGCCTGTAGAAGCCTTCATGTCCTGCCTGTGCAGCAGAAGAGGCAAAGAACAGAATATCTGAATACAACTGCAAGGGAAGAGCTGACAATCAGAATAGGGTTTCTGGCTGGAGCATGACCCTGTGCTGAGCTCAGCATTGCCTTCATGGAGAGTGCTCTGGTTTGAGACCTTAATCTTCATCACTCTCAAAAATCATCAGAACGTACTGTAATTTGCTGAGAAAAAGAGGCAAAGCAGGCAGCTTTTAAGCACTGATGCAGGTTGATCCATAGCTACTGAGACCTAGCAGGATCACAGGCTGAAGTGATGATAGCTGCGCACGAAGCCGAAAGGGCAGCCCAAGACGCCATGTGTGCGTTCCTGCCTTAGAGGAGAGATCAAAAGCCCTGGTGACTGACAGGACTGTTCTCTCCAGACCTGTGTGCAGCTCCTGGCGATGAACTTTCTTCTGTCTTCGTTATGTTTCGGGGGAGCTTAAGCTGGACTGATACAGGTAGAATATTGTTCAAAGGAGATGCTACTACCTAGCACGGCATGTCGGGGCCAAAAGGACATCAGGGCACACAGTGTTAATGAACCTGTCTAAGAACTTCTGCATGGCCTGGAAGATCAATGAATTGAATTCTCCTGGCTTACCTTGGACCAATGCCTGCGCTCACAGTTTGTACCTGCGGAGCATTGCAGTGCAGATGACAGGTGGACTCCTCCAATGGATGGAGTCAGAAGTATCTCCCATCTATCCCATTCCCAGCAAAAGCTTCTGCTTGCACTGAGGGCTGCCCTGTGCCTGGGGATGTTTTTTCTCTGATGCAGCGATGTGCTGGGAAGGGCACCAACACACAGGCAGAGCAACAGGAGACCTCTGGATGGAAATAATGGTCAATGATGGGGATCATGCCCAGCTGGTGGGCGACACATGTAGACTGAGCAACAGAGCACGGGGATTTGGTTGGGCTGGGACTAGGACAGAAAGTGGCTCTAAAAATCATAGAATAGATTCATAGAATGTGTTGGGTTGGAAGCGACGTTTAAAGATCATCCAGTCCAACCCTCCTGCAGTGAGCAGGAACAATGTTACTACATCAGGTTGCTCAGAGCCCTGTCAAGCCTGACCTTGAATATCTCCAGGGATGGGACCTCCACTACCTCTTTGGGCAACCTGTTCCGGTGATCTACTGCCCTCATATTGAAAAACTTTTCCCTAATATCCAACCTAAATCTACCCTTTTGTAGTTAAAACTATTACCCCTTGTCCTATCGCTACATGCCCTAGTGAACAGCTCTTCCCCAGATTTCTTATAGGCACCTTTCAGGTACTGGAAGGTCGCTATAAGGTGTCCCCCCGCCCCAGAGCCTTCTCTTCTCCAGGCTGAACAGCCCCAGCTCTCTCATTCTGTCTTCGTAGGAGAGGTGCTCCAGACCCTGATCATCTTTGTGGCTCAAATCTCATGATCTGAGTCCTGGTCAAAGTCCAGTTGTCTGGCCCTTAGCAGAGCTGTTAGGCTGAGCCACTGCTGTGGCCTGTTGAGTTTATTGGCCCCATTAGCAAAGCATCAGGCATAATTTGGTGTCATTTCATTTGTATTTCCTTTTTCCCTGCCTCATCTGAGCCTGATGCCAGCACTGAAACTCAACCAGCCCTTCTGTGGCACAAGGTTGGAAGGAGCCGGCGCCGTGAGTGTGCAGCAGATGCTCCTCCTGGGTGAGTGGTAAATGGGGGACTCGGCTTCTTGTTGCTGCTGGTCTTTTCACCAGACAGTGGGATTGTAAGAGGGTGAAGAAGACTGAAGGAAGAAATTAGAAAGTTTAGGCTTGGATAAGGCTGGGCTAGCGCTTCACTGGCAGCATGGACAGCCCTGGATCTGCTGGAGCTGGGATGGGAGCTGGAGAGTTTCCAATCTGCCTCGTTTGTCCAGGGCATGAGGATAAAGTGAAGATGCTGTACTGCTCTATAAGTGTTTGAAAAACATTCAGGAGCACACGATGGTTTTAATGAAATAAGGCATCTTGAAAAGACCCCAATCTTGCCTGGGAAAAAAAAAAAAAGAAGAAAAAAAAGGCACTCTAATGGTTTGGAAGAATTGGAAGTTGTGAGCAAATCTGACCCCAGCTGGGTCAGAAAATGTACCAGGAAAGCCTTAAGTCTGAACATTCAGCAATGAACCCATTTCTATGCAAAAGTCTCTGTCAGTAAGGAGTTGTGAGGAGTGAGGAGGAAATGGAGTGTTGGGTGTTTGTTACAAAGCAGAGCATGCCGGGCTGGGGAGTGCAGCAGCTCCCAGGATGTCCCCGATGGGCTGCCCTGGGGTAGTGGATCCTTTTTCTTTGGTCGTCTCTGCTCCTGGGGCTTAAAACACCTGTGTGACAGCCCAACCTTGCATGTGGCCTGGGTGTCCTGCCACACAAACCATCCTGGCTTGATCCTGCCTGGTGCTCAGTGCCATTGCCCAGGGGACTCCTGCAGCAAAGATGCTCTGGGACAGGGCTGCATCTCGCCCCAGCAACACTGAGGCTGTGAAGGAGACTCCAGGACTGCCCTTCTCACCAAATATTTATGTCTTAGTACCAAGAAGTGCCATGGGTTTTCATTCTCCCTTTGCCTGCCCACCCCCCTTTTTTTTTTCTTTCCCCGTGGGATCTTTAAGGGCAGGTTTCCAGAAAAAGATGCAGTATTCTGTGTCAGTATCCAGGCCTTGCTGCAGCTGAGAGCTCGTAATGACGAAGATTTAATGCAAATCAAATGGACTTTTCATCTTAGCAGAAAAGTATTTACAGCCCATTAAGTAGATGGGAAAACTGGTCATTTTTTTTGGAGGGGAGCAGAGAAAAAAAAATAGTGTTGTGTAAAAAGTGGCCACAAAAGGCTCTTAGCTTGAGAAATTTAGCAGCTTTGGGGATGGAAAACTCATCATTTATATATAAAAATATATCACTTTTAATTACACAGCCAACTTCAGCTTTACTCATTAGCTACTTACACTACTCTGCCAAGTTACACAGGGGCGAGCTGGCTGGACTATTTCATATGGCATTTTATCCTGGATCAGAAAAGTCAGCATATGGCTCCATCAGCCTTTATTTTCCTTGGTCATGGGGTAGGGAAATGAATGCGAAAAAATGGAACAAGGCTGGAAGATGGGATGGGAGGAGGAAGGTGAGTGCACACCCTGATGCATACATTTGAGGTGAGCAGCTCTGGCACATGTAGGTGCCTTTGGGGCAGGAGCTTTTTGAGGGGGGATGCTCTGCTCCGAGGCTGCGCAGCCAGCGCTGGTGGTGAGGTATCAGAGATGGGAGCATCCTGGGTGAGGGGTCTCCAAACTGCCCTTTCTAGGTCTGACCCTTCTTCTTCACCTGGTCACATCCGCATCTCCTCCTGACTTATGCTTACGCCATCTTCAAATACCTCTGATAAGGCCCTGACTCATGGCTGGGACAGCCGATTTCTGCACCTAATCACTCTCGCTTCTGAGACAGTTTTTCTTAATGCCTTGCCTGAAATACTTCCATTTGTAGCTTCAGGCCCCAGCACTCCTTGTTTTACCGTTTCCAGATCATTTGAATAATCCCCCTTTCTCCTTTGATGGTATTTCCCTGGAGGTATTTATAGCATTATCACACTTCCCATTTAATCTCCTTTCTTATAGACTGTATAAAATTAAACTCCCCCATCTCCTCACCTTCTCCTGCTGTGCCCTCCCAGCTTTATGTGTTTGTGGCAGCTTGTTTTGAGCTGTCTCTAGTTTGGGGTGACCCCTTTGATACCCTGCAGGAAGCCATGGCCAAGGGCAGCCCATCCCGGTGCAGCAGCGCAGGGCTGTGCAGAGCCTGGGGGTGGGGTTTGCAAAGGATCCCATGTAGTTTAGGGCATCTGTTAGCATTTTCCCAGGTCAAGAGAGCTTTGCTGGGAAGCCCAGTGTGGTCTCAGCAGTGTGTCTGTGTTGCTTGGTATGACCAGTGCTAAGATGACCCTAAAATGAATTTGGTGACAGTGCACCCTGACCAGCCAGATTTGCAGGAATTTGATGGGGTGCAATGGGCCCTGCTTGCTCAGCCAGTGAACCTGTAGAAGCTGCCAACAGGAGGGGAACGTGGAGAGGATCTTCCTTTGAGATTTGGGATATTTTCTGAGCACAAAAGCCCCAGCAATGTGAACTGCTCTGAGCATGGGGGACACCGGAAGAGCACCCCAGCATCGCCACTCCCGCTGTGAAACTAGACAAAAAAATGCAGCCAAACAAATATATCTGCTCTTCTCACCCATGGGAAAGGTCAATGCACAGGGTGGTTCAGAGACCTTTTTGGTCTTCTACGCCATCCCTTTCACCTGGCTGCTGCTGCCTCCTTCTCCCTTCCTATCTGTGCTGGCAAAAGAGCTCATCAATCCACTCCCACCCAGCCAAGCTGGTGCCTCTGGGGAGCAGAGGGTATCAGGAGCAGCACCAGTGAGAAATTTTAAATTAAAGCCCTTTTTCAGGGCCAACCACGTATCTGGAAACAAAAGCCTTACAGGAAATGTCTGCTTTCCTTTTTTTTTTTCTTTTTTTCCTGATTCATAAACTGAAACATACATTTTCACATTCTGGAAGAAAAGTAAAATATTTCCAGTGAAAATGGAAAACAGTTGATGTTTTTAGAACTTGCCCCAGACGTTCACAGTTTTTCTTTACCTACAGTCTCCCAGGCCAAGCCGGATGATTGCACAAAGCTGCTGGAAGTCTGCAGACCCTGGGTTAGAGATACGTGGTTTAGCTCTGCAGTATGCCAGATAGTCTCTGTTTCTTCCTGGTCCACCCATGAGTGACATTATGTTCCCAGAGGTGGCTGGGAGCTGAGGGAACAGCAGAGAGCAGGATTTTGGCAATACATCATTCCTGTGCAGTTTGGGGAAGCCTAAAGCCATGGGCAGCAGTGGGGAATGAGGGCTGCTAAGCGGAAGATGCCTGCGCTGAGATGGATGTAAACCACCCCAATGGGCAAAACCAGATTACTGGGGAGAGGGAAAAGAAACCTTTGAAATGCTTGTATCTAATTGGTGACTTTGAAAAGATATCACCCTGGCAGCGTGATACTGACTGACAGCAGGCTTTGATACCTGGGCTGGGGAATATGGGTAGATGAATACACCTTTTCCCCATGAATGTGAAATATTCCCTTCAAGTACAAAAAAACATTTCCCTTCCCCACTTTCTGGAAAAGGAATTGGGAATGGGAACCTGTGGACAGTGTCCAGTGTAAATGTGCAAACTGAAGGTTCC
>NW_010163101.1:83320-118480 GCF_000695765.1 Mesitornis unicolor
AGAAACAGCAAGTTTCTGGCTCCCATGGCCAAGTCTGGGGTGGGAGCTGCCTGGTTTTGTAGCAGATGTCCCTGTTGCTGTATTTTTTCCCCCTGCTGGAATCAGTAGTCACTGTGCATGGCCACACAGGGCTGCCATGGCACCAGTGACTGCAGGACAGGGGGCTGAGCGCACTGCCTCATGTTCCTTTCTGGCTCATAGCACCCAACACCTTGTGTTGCCCAGTAAACTGGAATTAATGGGCAACGCTCACAGTAGCAGCATTGTTTTGCACGTGTGGGATATTGAAGGCAGCCCTCCTTTTTTTTGCAGTTACCTAACTGGCAAGAAATCAAGGGACGCTCAGAGCAGAAAAGGAAAAAAAACCCAAAATCCAACAGAAATCCCCTAAACCTCAAGTCTTATGTCAAACCTTAAGTCATATGACAGAGCAGTAAATAATGGATCTGGTGACCTAGACCTCCAAATATTTACATTCCCTTGGCTTGGCTGATAGCAGGCGTTTGTCTTGCCATGTCTCACCTAATTAGCAGAGGGCTACAAGAATCCAGTGGTGGGCTCTGGTTTCTTTTTCACCTCGTTTGTAACGCATGCTGCTCTCCTGCTTGCCATGGAGCTTGCACATGGGTACATGTCAGCAGTAACACACGGGCAAGGTGTGTGGGTATGCCTGGGGACTGGCAGGACTCAAATGCATCAGCAGCTCAGAGGCCGAGAACAAGTTCTTGTAGCCACCCAAGAAGGTGCTGGCCTTGATCCTTTTTAAATCTTGATTGCAAAACTTGTCTGAGGGCTGCCAGAGATACAAAATTCACAGTGGACTGCAAGCTCCCTGATTTTAGAACTCCTCTACCCCAGGGGCTCAGCTGGGTGTATCTGTGCTCCCAATAAAACCTTGCTCGTGCTGCTGCCTGTGAATGGTTCCTGGCCCACACTTTGCCCTGATCCATGCCCAGGCAGGGTTCGGGAGAGCGCTGGTTGGCATGGGTCAAAACTTGCGGTCAGGAATGTCAGGAACAATCAAACTCTATAGATTGCGGGTTCATGTTCAGGCCCATGTCCTGGCTCAGTTTAGTTGACAGGTACAGAGGGAACTTCCCGAGAACAGGACCATTTTGTGCAGAGGTAGGAACATGTGGTATTGTTGTAAAATCAGTGTTGATTAACAGAGTAAAATGTAAAATGAAACTGATAATTGAGAGATCAGTTGCTGCTAAAAAGGTCCTCTATAAAGCCCTAATCGTATTTAATGATTTACTTATGATTTATCTAAGATTAGAATTAAGGCAATATGGCTTTGTTAATAAGCAGGCGATTCTTGTCAAAACCAGAAATTAATTGTTAGTATGGTTAGTACACCATGAAGAAACGACTGCCAAGATAGTATGAGACATGCACAGCTTAGATTATTAGGGGAAAAAAAGACTCAAAAAAGGTGGAACTGGCTACAGTTGATCAAACTGTGGTGCGGTAAGTGGGCAGAGGCTGTCCCAGCTAGCTCCAGCCCAGCTGGTTTGGGGTGGATGTGGAAAAGCTGGACCTTTGTGGGGCTTGCTGTGGGGGCAGACCCCACTGTGGCTGCAGAGGAGGGGTGTGATTGCCTGGCGCTGCCTGACCTGGCGGGAGAGAAGTGAAGGCAGAACCGGCTCCAGGTCAGGACACCCAGTCAATGGAAACGTCTCTTTGTTATAAAAATTCAACTTAAAACGTCCTTTTGATGGAAGCCTGAATATATTCTTCAAACAGCTTTTAGAACAAATGGTTCTGAAATGTGTGATGAAATCGTTGACGTGACCAACCATGGTAGTTTGGGAGTAAAGGTTAAGTCTTTTTTTACACCAATAGACAAGTTTTTCCAACACAAGCCCTCCAGGTGAGAGGTAGGGCTGCCAAAAGCAGGAAAGAGAAATTTCTTTGGTTGTGTGGTTTTGTTTTGTTTTGTTCTGTTCTGTACCCCTCTTTCACCTATGTTTTTGCCCCAGGCAGTGCCTCAGAAATGCTCAGCTTTTTAAAGGATCGCATAGCCCTTTGGAAAGTAAAGATATCTACTTTATAACTTTCTCAGGTAAATACGTTTCCATTGTTCTATTAAATCACAGTTTACTCTTCATAATTGCAAACACTTTAACTGGGCACAGAAAACTAGGAGCAGACCTTCCCTTTCCATTGCACAGAAGTGTAAGTATGTGGCTTTGCAATTGCATTTGTTTTCTGGACCAGCTGATGTTCATGGACCATCGGTGGTCTGCAGCTCGCAGCTGAGCAGCTCTCTAAGCCCACACACTGCGGACGATGTGCTGCTGTCCTGGAGACTGCCTGGCTCATGAAATATGAACTATGAACACTTGGACGTGAGAGGGGCTCTCTTCCCTGCCTGCTCTCAGCTCCTGTGTGAGATATGAAGATACATCAGAGCATGTGTGCCTTCAGAGCAGGCTGGAAAATCACCCCCAGTGTTTTGGGGGTGTAGGGTGGAGGGCTTTGGCTCCATGTGCTGCACTTGGGTAGGGGATAAAGAGAGACAGTCTCCCAAATAGAGCCTGGGTTTGGTTCAGGCTGTTAGTCGGAGAGCTTGCTGCTTTCCCTGAACTTCTGATGTGTTATAAACACTATGACAGCAGTTTAAAAATGATTGTAGTTTCTTGATTTTAGCCAGCAGATGCACAGACCCAGCTTTGCTGACAGCCATGCTGGTGGGGCTTCTACTTCCATAGCCCAGCTCCCACCAAGTAATCAAATAATTTCCATCTGTAGGTCACTTCGCTTCCAGCAACCATGCCTAAGGAAAGCAGGACACATGGAGCATCCCTTGGACGTGCATAGACACTTGTGATGTCCTTTCCTAGCTGCAGCTATGCTGGGGAGAACCATATCCCTTTATCACACCCTTTCTGCTGCTGAGCTGCTCTTGTGCCTGTTCCCCAGCAGTGATGGACTGAGCCTGGCTTGTTTGGCTGGAAACGAGTGGTGCGGGGCTGCTGCCAGGCTGGGAGCTGGCACGGGCAGGGAGGCAGGCGAGGGCACGTAGGGAGTTTGTCTGGTACTGGGGCAAAAACCTGCAGATAGGCATGCTGCCATGTGTGAGGTGGGCCATGCTGATATGACCGCACTGTGCGGCTCCATGTGTGCCTTCACACATCGCTTTCCTTGTCTCAGTTCCAAAACTCCTCCTGGTTTTAGCTTCTTTCCTTTTTTTCCTCAGTCTTTCTCCAGAAATGGTGAGCACAGGAATATATCTTGATGTTGGAGATGGACAGTTTTCATCTCTTTTTTTAATTTTTACCTCTTTGGTGTGAGGTTTTTTTATGACCTTCTGTTGGCCAGGTGCCTGCAAATGGGAGGCCAAGCATTGCTCTGGGTTGGATGAGTATTGTGTGGTTTGAGAAAGAAGGATGCAGGGACCTGCAGGCACAACCTGACTCTCCTCTCCTGCTCTACTGATCACCTTTGATACCTGCATGGCTCTGGCCAGGCAATGGGCAAATTCTGTTTAAAAAGGCCATTCTTCCTGTGAGCTGCATGTATTGCTTAAAAATGCCCTTTTCTTGACTTTCATGGGCATTTCAGCAGCATTCAGCACTGCAGAGCCCATTAGCTCTGCTTCTTGGCTGAACAACCTTTGCTTCTGCTGAGGCACTCAGCTGGCTCTTTTCAGAGTCCAAATAAAACTTAAATAAGAAAAAAACAACAGGGAATGCAGGGTTGTGTGACATGTCGGCCCACTTTGGAGGAGCTCTGCTGCACAGGGATGGTACTATTTTACTTCCTCTTGATCCCAGTGTGCAATGATGCAAAGCTCCTTTGAATTAAATTATTAAGCTAGTGATAAAAACACCATGCTCAATTTGTTGGCGTTCCGCTAAAATGTCACATACCTGATTTATATGGAGGAAGGGATAAAAAAGAGGGGTACAATTATGAGGTTGACCCTACATAAATTAAGGAGAAGAACTAAACCGCCCCCCCCAAGCCAAGTTGTTTTTGCCAGGGTGGATTGGGTTACCAGAATAACACTGCTGAGTGTAGAAATGCTGAGGGAAGGGGAAGCAGGAGTTGCATGTAAAGGGGCAGAGACAGGGTGTACGGGGTGGCAGCAGGAGCTGATGGACCAGCATGGGAAGGAAAAAAATAAAGAGTGGGAGTTTGTGCAACTGCCAAACAGTTGCAGCAGCGGCTCTTGGTATGAGTACAAAGGGGAGAACGGCCCCTACGCTGCACCGTGTGTGTTGCTGCTGGGCTTTTTATTTGCCAAAATGCTACCTCCAAAATGAGTGCATTGAAATGTTTCAGCTGAGGGAGGGAAAAGCTGCTTTTCGCACCTCTGCCTACTGTGCGTTACAAACAGAACAACTGCTACCTGGTGTCAGCTCCTTGTCAAAAGCTGGAATAAACCCACTCTCATCTCTTTCTTCAGCAGCCTTTTCTCCCAGGGCTTCTTGATGCCAAGGAAAGAGGTAACGAGTGGGTGCCCATGAGCAGCTGAGCACCTAGAGTCCATGAAGATGGACTCGTGCAGTGCAGCAGAGCTTAGTCTCTGCAAGGAGGTGGTGAAGGTGCATGATGAGGCAGTGGATGTGAGAGGATAGACTGAAACACAAGACATGTCTGTGGCTTGGTAGGGTTTGAGAGAAGGGTCAGCTGTTTTCCTTCCCATGTGTATTGTGATTTCTTTTAGTTTCTTCTCCATAAGTAACACTCGCTGTCTCTGCTGGGCTGATGAGGGGGTTGCTCTCTGGCTCTTGAAGGTAAGTTTGATAATGACATTGTGTGCAGCCAGGAAAGAGACGTGTTTCCCTGTGGGCAGCCCCAAGAACATGCATTGCAATGATGACCTATTGGGCCTTCAGCTACTGTGCGCTGGACCCCACACAGCCCTGTGAATGCCTCTTTATCTTCCTTTGCCATGCTCCCCGCTTGTCTAGGCTGGGGGCCTTGCATAATTCTTACAACACTTCTCAGCCTGACCTGTAATGCCCTCGGTTGTACAAACAGTCACATGAGTGAATGTTATTCATGTCTCATACAGAGCTCGTACTATGTCTTGGGCAGTGCATTACAAACTTCTTAAAAGAAAAGCAACTGAATGAAATCCAGTCAGCCTTACGCAAGGGCCAGCATCCTTGCTTCTAGTGCTGCAACCAAGGAGGCTCCAACGGGGCTGTAATTTGTTGCTCACAATAGCTCTCTGTGGCTGACAGGGGACAGAGAAAGCTTCCCTTCATATGGCAGCGACTGCAGCGCTGCGGCTGCAGAGAGTTAAAGGGCTTCCAGGGGGACCGCAGCAGCTGGAGGCTGCTGAGGGTGTTGGATGCGGCACTGAGTCTCATCGCACTTTCCCAGTCTTCCAGGAGTGAGCTGGGCAGGTCTCCAGAGCAGTTCAGGTTTTGCAACCAAACATCAGGTGCCAAGGAGCCTGAACCCCTGAGTGACCCATTCCAACAGTTCAGCCCAGCCAAAAGCCCCCCAGGACCCCCAACAGCAGAAAACCCCAAGCACAGGCTTGTTAGCATCAGGAGCATTAAAGTCTTAATTGTGACTGAAACTCTTCTTCTCAAATTTACAGGGCTGGGTTTATGTCTTTTAATATTGAGTAAATTAAGCTTGATGCTAAGGCTTGGTGATAAATGGTGTGTGAAGAAATGTTTTATGGGGCCATCATAGGCCACTTTATCTGTTGCCGCTTGCAAGCTGCCAATTCATTCCTTATTTATTTTCAGAATTAATTTTTATTGATTCCTTCCCCTTCCCTTCCCCCCGTCACACAAAATGAGGGAAGAACAAACAAAAACGGGTGCAGGAGGACGAGACATTGGCTGGCTCGAGGGACTGTGGTCAGACTCGGCATGTCACCCCAGGTCACTGGTTGAATTGGGGCTGGAGGGGGGATGTCAGGCATCATTACCTGCCCGGCTCCCAGCCGACCTGTGCGACGTGAGCTGTTGGCCCTGGCTGCGGGTTCAAGTGCTCCTGCTGTATAAACCATCACCCAGGATGGGATGTTCATCAGCGAGAATGAGGGTTGAATAAATAAGGGAGAAGAAGGAGTTCAGACGTGGCGTGAGGTGGGAACAGGCCCCATTAGTCCTTGTCAGTGGTGGATGGCCATCATGCAGCCCCACAGCTGCTCTCCAGCCTGGCCTGATGCAAGCCTCCAATGTGGGGTTTAGATTGGGGCTTAAAATGTTAGTTTAAAGAAAGGAAAAATGTGGTTTGGTTTTTTTGGTTGGTTTTTTGTTTGTTTGTTTGTTTGGGTTTGGGTTTTTTATGGTTTTTTGTTGGTTTGGTTTTTTTTTTTAAAGGAATGAAAAAGGGCCCAAATGGAACAGATGCAGGGGGCAATGCTGGAGAGCGGCTTCTCCATGCTGGTGTCTCCCAGCCCAGCCTGGGTGAGGGAACCCAGCACCATGGGTGTGGGGACAGTGCGGTGAGGGCCAGGGCCCAGTGCCTGGCCCAGCTGCCAGAGGACACTTTAGGCCCACGCTGGGCAGCAGGGAGGCCCTGACCCATGTCAGCCGGTGGGTTTGGGGCCCTGCGTGGCCCCCAACACTGTGGCTCTCTTGGCCTGGTCTGGCCCTGGTGCTGGCCTCTCCCTCAGCGCAGTCAGCCCTGCAGCTGTGGTGTGCTGGGGTTCAGGGCGCCCATGAGGTGTCTCAGGATGGGCGGACTAATGTCACCCTGAATGGGTCAGTGCTGTGGGGTTTGGGGCAGGGCTGGGACATCATGCAGGAGTCTGACTGGGCTGGGGGTTGGTGCTGTGAGGCCCTGGGGCTGTGGAGGAGGAAGGGCCTGGGGAGCCTTGGTACCCTCAGAGGGAGGAGAGAATGTGCAGGCACCCCATACTGGGGATGCTATTGCCACAGGGGTGGTGAGAAGACTACGGCGGAGCCCAGCTGCTGTGGCTGCAAGGCAGTGTGGTTGCCTGGAAGACATGGGGACACAGGGGGCTGCACAGGCCTGTCCCTGAGGACACCTGCCCTCGAACAGCCAGGCTGTGGCAGCAGCCATGCTGCTCAGTGGCTGTTTCCCCACGCTTGCCCAGAAACCCAGCGGTGGCAGTTTTTGTCTTGTCTGCAGGCGATCCCAACACCCACTGACAAGGGGGAGGATTGTGTGGGTGGGTGCCTGTGACCATGGATGCCACCTCCTCCCCAGGCAGTGCCACCTGTTCTGCAGAATTGATAGGAGGGCACAGGAAGAATCGCTGCAATTAACCTTGGATGCCCAGACTAATCAGCTGGCACAGCATCCAGACACAGCTCCTTTGAGCCTGGTGAGCAAAAGTGAGAGGAAAGTGGCCACTTGAGAGCACTGAGTGCCCTCTTCTCTCCCCTCCCCTTGGGCATGCACTTGCGTTAGAGGGCCTGAGTGCTTTTATTTTGCTAAACCACTTTGAAGTGGAAACCAAATTGCATGTCTTCCTCTTCCCCTCAGCTCCCCTGAGCCCTCCTGGTTTTAATTAGTTGCATCTGATGTGCAGAGGCTTCCAAGAAATAAATGTGCTTTTAAACAAGTTGAAAAAAGTGATGGTGGCAGAGCATAGGGAGCTGTCTCACTGATGCAAAGACTGACAAGGGACAGGCAGTGAGCACGGTGCTCTGCCTGCAGCCAGGTCCAGTTTCCCTCTTTGGCCTCAGAGACAGCCCTGCTGTGCACATTTGCCATCTTCATCAGCTGAAGTTTGCAGTGAGGTACCTCTAAGCAGTGTGCTGAGGTAAAGGACTGTGGAGAAAGATTCATTAATGTGATGCTCTGCGAAGCTGAACAGGCTTCGGTGTTCTTCCTGCTGCTCCTCCACCCACTTGTGCTTTCTGTATGCACTCTGTCTATAGCTCAGCTTCGCAGCCCAGGTTGAAAGAAGCAATAATGGAAAGGAAACAGTATCTCATAGGCATCTCCTCTCATTGCTTATAGACGCTTTACTTTGCTGTATACACATCCTTGCTGAGAAAGACTGCATCATCCCTATTGGAGTGTGGAATAACTTTAAAATAAACTAACTCAGCGCAGACACTGGGTCCGCAGAAAAAGAGGTCACAGTCTCGCAGAGTCCTTTGGGACAACAGGGACGAACCCCTCTTTGGAGCTTGAACTGACTATCTTCCCTCCTCTTCTCCCTGTCCCTCTGCCACATATGGTCCTCAGGACAGACTGCTGGAAGAGGGTTTTATTCCCATATAGGTTAACTTTTACTTTGGTTTCACTTGTTTTCCTGATAAGCAAAGTCAGTAATCTTAGCAGTGTTTGCTCTTTTGATTTGGGGAACAGGGAGTTGCAGCACATCCCTCCTATCTTGTCTTAATTAATCTGCTGGCTTCTGTTCTGCTTGTCAGGTATTAAGTAGTGCAGCGTGGCTGCGACTGTGGATTAGGTGAATGAGCTGACTGCAATGGCAACTCCTGGTTCTGCTGGTGTCCCAGTAAAATTCCAGGTGCTCTTAGTGCAGTCTGGGCTCATCATGCATGAAGGGAACAACAACAACGTTCTTCAGACAGCCTATCCTATTGGCATCTTATTCAGGCACCTCAAAACCACTTTAAAGAGTGACACAGAGTCTTATCCTGCCAACAAGAAATGTGTGCATTTCCCGTCTGTCTCCCTCCATAGGGCACCCCAGTGTCTTCCATCCCCAAGGGGTCCTGATGCTGCAGAAAGCTCTCACCACTGCAGCGGAGGTGGGGATTCCCTGGGGAGGCTATTGCCTGCATCAGTGATGTAGGGTTTGGGCACCAGTTTAGTGCTGTTTTGTCCCCTTGTCACATGCACTGAGTCTGTCCGTTTCATGTTCAGGGACACTGTGACCCTCTGGCTCTGTTGCACCCAGGAGGTACCACTTGTTATGTGCCCAAGCTGTGGGGCATCGCACCCTGACTGATGTTCAGGCACTCCAGGAGTCATTCTGGTTGCTGCGTCTGTGTAATGCTATAAACTACATGTGCCTGCCTGGGCTCTAACTTTGTCCTTGGGTCCCCATTTTGCAATTTCCTACATTTTTGTAGATATTGTTAGAAATGTTAGGCTGGAAGAGGTCCTCAGATACTGTTCATTAAAATCCTCCCTCTCCCACGGCGAGGCAGGATCACATATAACCACAGCCAGCTTAAACTCCCAACTGGCAGCAGATAGATAACACCTCTGAATTTGGGCTATACCAGCCAGGACCATACCCCAGAGAGTGCAGTAATGGAGGATCTGCTTCTACTTGCTCTTGGGAGCATCCCTAACTGCAGTGGCAGGGCTGTTGACCAGCCAGGAAGGGGTTAAGGAGCTGCTTGACCAGCACATGGCTCTGCAGAATTTAAAGGAAGAGGCAGGATCACTTCTTCATTGCTTCCCAAAATGGTGGGGAGAGTTAGGAGTTTTATGAGGCTGTGCAGGGCCGGAGGTAGCCCTCTGACCAGACCAGACCAGACCAGGGCAGGGCTGCCTGTGGCTTTTTCCATGCTGATGTTCCAGCAAAATGCTGGTAAGTGAGCTGCAAAGCCCTGGTCTGACACCCAGATACTGCTGTCCTCCTTTTCTTCCTTCCTGAAAGATCACGTTTGCAAAGAGCCTGGTTATCTTTTTTTCTGTGCCAGGGAGGCTGGTTGCAAGTAAATGCAGAGTTTGGGGTAAATACACTTACGTAAGCTGTGTGCAAATTGCCTGTTTTCCTTGAGGACCCAGGGAACCAGTTGATGCAGGCTGCAAGCGTTGGGCATGGGTCTGGATGAAAGTAACTGTCTCAGTTTCGGTTGGTTTTGTGTCTGAGTTGCTGACATGCGAACCTAAGATTAGGTCAGCTTAGTTCTTGCTGAGAAAGGGTAAGTCTCCTTTGGAGCCTGTGCAGTAACTTCACTCAGACTAGCAGCAAACCTGCTCTTTCGAGACTTGCTGTCTGCCTTCCAGCTTTATACCTGCATATATTTTGTTTAAATTTCTTTTTGTTTAAAATATCTCTGGCAGTTCAGTGCATTTGTCTGGGTAGAAGATTTTGCATTTTGTTCTCAACAAAAGCTTGCCAAGCACAGAAATCCTCAAATGCCAGAAGGCTGGTGGAGCCCCACTCAATTACAGCACATCTCCTGAAGTGATTTCCTCCTCCAAAAAAACTCTTGTGCTATCAAGTATGATTATGTGGTCTCACATTAGTAAGAGCTTTGCAGCTGTGATTCCAGCTGCTCTTTCCTGGACAGTGTCCTGTCTGTGAATGATTAAAAAAAATATATATGTGAAGCAACAAGCAGATTTGATCACTTGGTCCATGTTGTACGCATAGACAGCAGACTGGAAGGAGGAGAGGAGGCTTTAAGGGAAGTATTTTAGAGCATGTTTCGATGCTCTGAAATCTGTGAATTATGGAAAAGATGAAAATTAGTTATATTCATACACTGTAGCAAAATGTTGTGTATCAGTTTATTATGGGAAAAAAAACCCCAAACCAACCAACCAAAAACCAACCACAAAACACCAAGCCCTTGGAAAGCTTCAGTTTTTACAACCAAACATTCTAATTTTGCTTCCAGATCTTGTTCAACACCTGGAATTTGCTTTCTGAAGCCCTGGATGATCTGGGAGTCAAGGTAGGCTTGTGAAAGGTGTTGGAGGGGACAGGGTAAATTTTCTCTGAATGAGTGCTGGTACTGACAACTTGCAAATTATGGCTCAGTGCAATCATGGTTAATTAAAGGCAGCCTGTGCTGCTATTGAAAATGCAGCCACCTGACAAGGAAATAGGAAATGCCATTCTATCCCAGCTCCTTGATGACTGTGCTTATTTCTGTTTTGCACTTCATTAGCCCTTCCTCCACACACCTTGAAGTTTGATCTTAAGAAAGAGCAGTGTTTCTTGCCATTTGGACTTGGATTTTTTTTTTTTTTGTTTTGGACTTGGAAGTCGACAGCATCGTCTGGATGATACCTATCCATGGTGATTTGCATGTCTTTGGGCTGTCACAGGATGGAGGTTCTCACCCCTTGGTTTTCTTGCCTTTTGGCATGTGATGAAGAGGAAAGATGATGCCTGAGTACAGGACGGTGCCTTGCTGAGCCAGCTGGATGAAAGGGAAAACTTGCAGGAGCACCCAGTGGAAAGCAGCATTTACAGTCCATCAGTTTGGTTGCTCCTTATGTAGATATGCTTGGGTGTTTCAGGCCCCCCCAAAGGGCTTCTTGCAGCTATGTGAGTCCCAGTTCCCACAGCTGATGGACATTGCAGCACTCAGACCACCAAAAGAAGGCTAAGTGTCTAAAGTCTTCTCTCCTTTGCAGTAGCCATTCAACCAGGATGGACAGACTCTGTTATATGTCACTGACATAATTCTTCTTTAAAATATATTTATTGATATATCTGTGTCTATTGATCTGTTAAAACAAAAGGTTGGAAACTTTGGAATGGTGGTGTAATTTTTGGTATTGCTGAGGACGGGTGGAGTCTGTCAGAATCAGTCACACCAATAATTTGAAACAGCTGAGTTGGGGATTAAAAGGTCTGAGTGAATACTAAGGCACTGTAGTGCTTAGCTGAAGGCTACTGACTTAAAATTCATCCTGTGCCACTGAGATGCGCTTGGTAACTAACACTGCTGAGGTAGGTGTGAGGAGAGGTGAGACACTGAGAGCTTTGAAGTTCTGCTCTGCAGAAGACTGGATCAGAGTTTTGTCTTCAGAGGCTGTGGGTGCTTTGTGTGGTGTGACTGGTCCTAGAGAGCTGTGCCTTCAGGCTCCATCTCAGTTGCTCATAATTTTCTGCATTCTGCCTTGCTCCTCTTTCCACAGTGCTGTGGTTAGGGCTTTATGTCCACAGCAGTGTATTAGGCACTAATATATGGCTCTCTGTAAATATATTAATGATGTTCCTATCATAGGGTTTTAGTTTAGTAGTTGGGACAGCGCTCTTGTTCGAGAGTCCAGTCCTGCAAAATGCAACACATGCAAGAAGACCTTAAGTGCCCTTGTCTCTCATCAGCTTCTGCAGGTCTTGATATCTCCGTGGGGTCAAGTCCAGCATGATTTGCACCAGCTATTGGAAATGAAATGTTCGTGATGCTCTGCAGCTCTTGGCACTTCTTTAGCACGTGCTGTGGTCTGGTCAATCCCAAATGCAGACTGAGTGTGTTGATTCCAGACGTGTGGTCTCCTGGGACTTCTCCTTGACCTGCTGGTTTTGCCCTGTGTCTGTCTCTACCCTCCTTAAAGCCCTTAAAGCTCTCAGCCTGGTTTTTTCTGTATTTTTTTCTCCTTTGTCACCTCCCACCACGCAGGTTCTTTTTTCCTGCTCTTCATGCTAAACAGCCTTGGTACAATATATCCTCCCAAATAGCTTGATGCTATCTGGGAAAGTAATTTGATCAGAGAGATGTGAAGTTTTTGGTAAGATATAACTCGAGAGAATTGTACTGTTTCAAGTATCATTTTTGTGAATGGGAAGTTATCTATGCCATTGCAGTTTAATCAGAATGTTTTATTTGACCTGTGATTTCAGCTGCTTCGATTATAGTGAAAATGTTGGCAAGGTAGTGCTGAGTCTTCAGACTAGAACAGAGCCAAATTTAGAAATCGGTTTCACTGAGGATGAGATTTGTTTTTCCAGCAGTTGTAGGATCTATCCAAGCTTTTGCCTGATTTCATTTTCTGAGTACGGTGAGACGCCCTAGCAAATGAATACTGTATCTTACTGAAGTTTGCAAAATCACAACATTGTTATAATTAAGTTTACTTAAGGCAAGACCTTGGTCTTAAAGTCTAGTGAATTTAACTAACCAGAATTCAATTGTCTGATCACCACTGCCAATTCTCTGCATGTTTTCAGTTGTATTTTCTTTTCTTAAAAAATACTTTCTCCTTGGACAACTGGTTAGGGAAGCTGGAATTGCCTCTTTGGAAAACATTGTCTAATAGATTTTCGTAGCATGCTGGTTTTACTTTCAGATTCCTTTCAGTTGCAATAATATTTTAACAGTTGTTTCTGACAGTTGTGGCCAGGTATTTGTAGATCTGTGTGCTCTTCGTAGTGGATGTTTTCTCTAATCCTAAACAAAGCTCTTAAGGCTGTGGGCTTTGGGTTTTCATGGAAGTTGCTTTTCATTATATCTCATAGCTATAATTTAAAAGCAAAACCCTGTGAATACATACTTATAAAATTGATGCTCTGTCCTTTAATAAATAAATATTCTGTGATTGAGCATCCTGAGTAGTTAAGGAACAGCAGAACAGTACTGTGCTCTGCTCTGTGTTCCCCAAGTGTAGCTTTGAACAGAACAGCACTTAAGTATGTGCTTAACTTCAAACACATGAGTACTTGCACTGAACTCAACGCATCTACTGTGGGTTTGAAGTGAAGCACTTGCTTAACTGCTCTGCGTGGTTGGAACATATAAAGTTTCCATAAATCAGAAATGACTCCATTCCACCTTTCAGCCCTGCAGAAATCCGTTTTAAGTCCTTTAACATATGCATTTTGCTACATCATATTGACCCCATGCGGGGTCCTGAAGGCAGCCTTGCAGAGTGTCTCATAATCATCCTCAACAGAGCATGGGGAAGCTGAAGAAGTTCAGATTTAAATTAGTAATCTATTATGCTGCTTCTGCGTGCAGTTGTACGTGAGCCCTCAATGAGGACTGGCTATTAGGAAAGAATGGAGCTTGTCTGCAAAGCCCTTCTCTGGGAAAAAGTGCGTTCTCCTGACTCAAAGCAACATTGCATTATACAGTTTTTTACAAGTGTTTATAAAAACATCTTTCACATATTCCTGCACATTGTGTTGGGAGATGTGAAATGCTTTTCCTTTTCCTTTCATGAAAAGGAGCAGGGTGGGGGGAGCGGGAGGTAACTGGTTAGCTTTGCAGCTCAGCTGGTAGACTGTCTGGAAGGGAGCCAAGGGGCCTGGGTTCAGTCCTCTGATAAGTCATCAATTTCTTTCTCACCAAAAACATCTGGTTTTGGATGCTGAGTTATGAGCTAATATTAAATACAAAAGTTTATAGCATCACATATATAATATTGTTGATTAGAAGCATCAAGTAAAGTAATTGACCAGAGGGGACTTGGTGTGAGCAGCTGGTAGAGCATCTGGAGGGGAGCCAAGGGGCCTGGGTTTAATTCTCAGGTCATCTATTTCTTTCTCACCAGAAACATCTGGATTTGGATGCTGCAAAGCTACAGACCATTGTCTCATGCAAATGTTTCTGGGATCATGCTTTTTCATGGTAGTGTGATTCCAGGAACATTTCCATTTAGTATTTACACCCAGAGAGCCCTGTAAGAGCAACAAGGAAAAGGTGCGTTTCTGGACCCTGCTAAAATCACACAAATGGCGTTTGGAGCAGCCTGAAGCGTGTATCTAGGGTGACCCTGCAGACCTGATGCTGCCTTGAAACGCAGCAAATTGAGGTGACATCCTTTGCCTGGATCACTGGTGCCTGTGGCTGCCAGGGTGCCTGTAGCTGTGTAAGGAACATGGGGTGGGAGGTGTCTCCCCAGGGCGCTGGAGGCCAGCACTGCCCTGGCCCAGGCTCTCAGCTCTCTGGGCACTAGGTGTCACAAGAGGCTCACGCTTGTGCTGCCTGAAGCCTGTGGCTGTCCCCTGGCTCACTGAGCTGTCACCAGCCCCGGGGGCTGCAGGGGAGCCAGCACTGCTTCCCACAGCCCGGGGCAAGGGGGGTAACCAGTGTGGGGACCTGTTCACAGTGCTGTTTGCGGGAAATGCATTTCTCAGCTTTCTGAAAATACTTTGATATGAGCTGTAATGCTCCATATCAAAAAGTGTGCTGAGGTTTAGAGCAGGATCTCGCTGTTCTTTACTTGTCTGTAGCTTGGCTGAGGGAGCTGGGTCTCTTTAGCTTGAAGAAGAGGAGACTGAGGGGTGACCTCATTCATGTTTATGAATTTGTAAAGGGCGAGTGTCAGGAGGAAGGAGCCAGGCTCTTCTCTCTGATGTCAAATGATAGCACAAGGGGCAATGGGAGCAAGCTGGAGCACAGGAGGTTCAATCTGAACATGAGGAAAAACTTTTTCACTGTGAGGGTGACAGAGCCCTTGACCAGGCTGCCCAGAGAGGTTGTGGAGTCTTCTTCTCTGCAGACATTCAAAACTGCCTGGACGTGTTCCTCTGCAACCTCGTCTAGGTGATCCTGCTCTGGCAGGGAGATTGGTCTGGATGATCTTTCGAGGTCCCTTCCAACTCCTAATATTCTGTGATTCTGGGATTAGCTCCCTTCCTGCTGTGTTTGCTCCGTTGCAGCAGGAGGGTGGAGGCCTTTGGTTGCTCTGGGGAAAGAGAGGCTAAATGCCCCTGAAGTTCCCTAGTTCCTAAAAATGACCCTTAACCCATACAGCAAAGGCCTGCCTGGATTTCCCAGGTAGTGGTCGCTGTTGGCAAGTGGGTGGTTGTATCTTGCCTGCAACAAGCTTGATCCTCCCTGTTACCTCCAGTAAAGTGACACCAGTTGGTATAAGCTGAAGATCTGACCTCTGAATTAAATTAAGGCGGTATTAATAACTTAGAAATGAGTGTGATTTGCAGGTGATCAAGCAGCGTGGAAGCACACAGCTTGGGAAACTACAGTTTTACACCATTCTGCTCTCTGTCAACCTCTGCAGTTACTTTATGGTGGCCCCATGCCTGCGTAATCTGCCAAGGCCTCTCCTGAGCCAGTGGAGAGATGGCTCTGGGCTGATCTGTTCCCTGGAGGGGCCCGTGGTTGTGAACCTCTGTCTGGCTCACCTGCATCCTGGAGTCCAGATTGTCTCTTAATTAGCTCTTGAGCAGTGCTAATGTGAGAAGACACTAAGGAGTGAGCCATGCTCCAGGTCCTTGGCATTTTTGCCTTTAATTTATTAGGAAGAGGTACAGCCGCCTCTCCTTAATTATTCTGCCAGAATTCTCACAAGGGTCTCATCTTGATTTTGGTTAAAGAAAGAAGTGGCGAAACAGAAATAAAATATTAGTCTACCTGAGTTTACCAGCTGAAATGGTTTAGAACATCATTACTAGGTTAATTCCTGCCCCTTCCTCTGAATAAAAATACCATTTTAAAAAAAAGAATCAGAATGGGACATTTCCAGAGGAATATTACATTTCATAAGTATGGATTTTAACAGCCAATCTCAACCAAACAATGCACTGTATGGTGCCAGAAATAATAAATCAGTGCAGCCCTCAGGACTGAAATGGAGAATTCCCTTTCCCCTTGTAGCTCCTTGGAACTTTAATCTGAAATATGCCACGAATCAAAGAATAACTTATTGGTACACAGGAATTCTCATGCTTGGTCAAATCTGATTTCCACAGAGTCTAGCACTTTGCTGCTAGTGGTGGCCAGAACCAGATGCTGCAGAGAAAAAAAACAACAAAAGAGTTGTTAGTGGAGGAATGTTTGGAGCAACATGTCTGCAGAGAACACTTAATTTTGCTAACTTTCATCATTTAGGAAGGACTCCAGTGCACCTGATCTTATCCGTGTAGAAATTGCTGCCTGGTCCTGCAGACTTCCTTGTTAGCGGAGAGAGACGCAGGAGTCTCCAGAAGGCAAATCACCCCAGACTAAGATATATTAAGACATGTTGTTGATTTGAAGTGAGAGCCTTTATGTTGTCTAAAGGTAAGTGCCTCAGCTAAGGCATGAGGAATCCTAGAGAAGTTTTTCTGCCTATGAGGGTGGACACATCTGGCATAGCATCCTTCAAAGGTCTTAACTACAGAGGGACAGTCTAACCTCCAGATGATTTTATCTTACTGTAATTTAAGATTGGGAGAGGAAGTGATTCAGTGTCTATTGCCTGGGACTATTGCTCTGTTTCCTATGCAACAGATTTGGGTCAAATCTGATCGCTTCAAGGCAGTTGGGAACTTGCCTCCCGTTGATTACAAGGAGGCAGTGAAAATGATCACAAACAAAACAATTATTTCTCATGAAGGTTTTGCAGAGTGGGAAATTCTGCTCTTGGCCATGGTCCATCTGCCCTGCTCATGAGAGGATGCTTTAAGGGCTTCTACCCTGGTATTTTATCTGCTGGCTTCTCGGGTTGAGCAGTGGGGATAGTTGGTGAATCTGGTTTCAGAGCTGTTCTTGTAGATGTGTCATGCCTCAGTTCCTCTAAAGGGTCCATTTTTGTATAATGAGAAAGTTCAAATGGGATATAGGATTCACTTCTGCTGTGCCTCATTCTGTGTACTCTGCTTTTAAGCTGTTTCATAACTGTAGGAATTTGATATGAAAGAATCATGATTTTTGTGATCTCTTTGTGTGATGATCTCACCAGAACTAAAGTCATTCCCGCTGTTAGCCAGGAGTTGTTTCCAAATCTGCTTGTTTCCTTTCTGCTGTGCCTGAAATGGTGCAGACGCAGTATTGCACCAGGGCAGCGTGTACACAGAGTACGTCTTACACTTAGTGCTGCACTTACTTGGATTTCACAGTATTTGCCTTTAGTTTGCTTATTTTGACCACTGGACAGTGATATTTATTTTTTCAGCACTGCCCACAATGACTGCAGTTTTTCTGATATTTGATTCAGGACTCATTTACTTCCTCTGGTTTTCACTACACCACATTTGTCAGGGTGAAATTTGCTTTTTATGAAAGAGGGAAGTTGTTATGTTCTCCTGATTCACCTTCCTGTATAATTCTCTAGCTTCAACGTGCCCCAGGCTATGTAAGATCTCAATATTGTTGTTATTAATAGCACTCCCCCATCCCAAGCATGTGCATTTGCAGCGACTTCCCAGCATATGCAAGCAAGGCCAACCACGGAGTCAACAGGAGGACTCTATTATATGTGTGCTTAAGTGTTTGCAGGCACTGAAGCTTAGATTTTCACAAGCAATTAGTGATGTTGTGTGCCTCAGCTTTGATGCCTCATTCAACACATTTTAGACAGGGCTGTTTATTGCAAAGCACTGAGTGCTCGTGCTTTGAGTGCTGGGCCCCTCTCAGGTGTCTGGGCAGCGTGGGCTGGAGGGAGTTGCTGGTCGGTCAGCTCTTGGGTTGAAAGCTCTGGCAGGGAGCTTGTCAAATGGTGTCTCTCTAAATGCCTTGGGTGCGTTGCATGTTAAATGAATTCTTTTACACGCTCTCGCCCTCCCTTCTCTTATAGTACACATCCTCGATTCTCTATCTATCTTAATGCAGATCTCTTATATGATCACATGTGCTTTCATGGGACATCGTTGTCATTTAGCATGCATTGTGGTGTGCTGACCTATGTCCGTCCTCCTCTAGGCAATATGTTATGTCTGTAGATATTTATCCCTCTTTGAAAAAAAATAATACATATTTTAAAAGCAGCCATGTGGAAATAAAGTACTGAGTTTATTCTTTTCAGTTGCCGTATAAAAGTACCACCTAATATATTCTTACAAAATGCTGCTTGCTTGTTGGCCTGGAAACAATAACTGTTTGGACAAATTAATAAAATAGCTTTTCTTTTAGTGTATGTCCTGCAGGTAGTCTTAACAGAGGAAATTCCATTATAGTGTTGCCAGGTTTGTCTAAGCTCATGTTCAGGGCTGGGTGCCTGAAGAGTTTTTGAGGTAGGCACATCCTTGTGCAGTTAGTACAAGTTCTATACTTATTTAATTTTTAAGTGAAGAAATCTTGGGTTAAGCTTTGAATTGGAGAAGGATTAAATGGCTTTTGAAGAGGAGAGTATTGGCTTTGCTGGGAAAGGCAGTATAAAAGCGAGACCTGGGTTTGAGTTTTGTTTTGATCAAGAGCCAGTTTCAGGTGCTGGTGAATAGGATTTGAAAATAGGACTTGTTCAGCTGATTGTACAGTCTGTGAAGCTTAAGCTAAAATAATAAAGCCCAGGATCATGCAAATATTTCAGTAGGAGTTGGAAACCTGAACTGGATCTGGGCCCAGTGCTGTGGTGAGGAGCTGGGGCTGTCTTGTGGCCCAAATGGCGGGAACCCATCAGGGGATTAGATTAGAAATCTAATGAGCTCTGTTGGATTCTGGATTAACTTTGGCTGGCAGTTAACATGTGAGGTGTTTTGGCAGTGGTGAATCCTGTTCCTTTTCTCCTGTCCTTCTCCTTAGGGCAGATTTCAACAAAAAGTGAATTCTTTGTATGAGCTGAACTCTCTGGAAGACTTCAGGGCCTGTGGTTCGATTGGAACTTTCCCATTAGTACCCAAAAGATGTGTTATGAAGTGCTCATGAGCTATGTAGAAGTGCTGCTGTTTTGAACTCCTGCAAACAGTCAACACGTTCATATGGGAAATTTAATGAGTGTAATTTTGTGGAGAGATACTGAATGCGGCTGCTAAATGAGCACCACAAAAATAAAACACAACCAACAAGGGCTGCTTGCTGGAGCAGCTGGGGAGGGGCATAAATGATAAACTGAAGGATAGGCTGACTTGTACATTGGCTCCTCTGACTGCTTAAAAACTTATCTTCACTTTAGAGAAGCCTTGGCATTTAGTGGGAGCCTGCAGGGATACCTTTGGGGTGTAGAGTAGCAGCGAGAATGCCCTGTAGAGAGGGCATTTGGCTGGTAAAGGAACAGTACGGGCCAGGGAGATGTAAAGGGACTGTAGGTAGGGAAGAGCTGGAGAGGATTGGAAGTCTTGAAGCATGCTAAGGGGAGAATGGGGGGCTGTGAGTATAATTGGGTATGATATTCAGAGGTATGGCTGTTAGCGCATGGTCATGGCATCTGTTAGGGCCCCATCCAGCATGCATATAAACCCTAGTGTGTCCTTTACGGCTTCTGGCCGTGGAAGGATGCCAAATGGTTCCCAGCGCATGAACTTCCTAGGAGTTTTGTGGCATCGTTCTGATATCGCAGGAAGCGAGGACTGTCTCCAAGTTTATGTAACCCCAACCTCTGCCTCTGCTCAGTTTTGAACCTCGCCATCATCTGTAATACCCAATTAGTGTTTTGAAGTGTGTGTGGGAAACTAAACAACCTTTCAGGCTGTTAAAAATGGCTTTTTACTTGAATGCAAATTACTGCTTGCAAATACATTTTCATTTGTAATGCCTATTTAAAATTAAAATTAAAAAATTCAAGTTATATCTGAACCATCTAAACAATATTGAAGTGACTATTCACCTGTCATGTAACCTATAAATCAGGCTTTGATCCTCTTAACATTCTTAATGTTTTTAATACATATTAAACGAGGAGATCTGGGAAATGTAATTGTATGATTTAACAACATATTGTCATGAAAACAGTTATGAGGGCAATTTGGATTTCACTTTTAACTGCTCTTGATCCAACCCTGTTTTCTTGGAAGGGAAAGTCAACATGTGAGCTAGGGCTCCAGAGCTTGGTCCTATTTCTATTGCTGAAGCTTCAGCTTTTATTCCTCTAGGTAACTGCTAACAAACCCGCAAATTTCTGTGGGTTTCGGTGTAGTTACCCCTGACTTTAGTCAATGATGAGAGGAGAGCAGCAGTGTGTCCAC
Organism: Mesitornis unicolor; assembly: GCF_000695765.1. NCBI lineage: Eukaryota > Metazoa > Chordata > Aves > Mesitornithiformes > Mesitornithidae > Mesitornis > Mesitornis unicolor. The sequence continues at coordinate 103,719 of NW_010163101.1, forward strand.
AGAGAACAGGGTATTTTTGGAAAACAGAAATGATTGCTTAGCTTATGTGAACTGGGCTCCTTTTCACTCGCATCCCATGCGTTCTCTTCCTTGCTGGGAATACCCGCCTGACCATCTGGTTTCTGTTTGCTTTGCTCCTGCCGACAAGGAGGAGAACGCTTTGGGAAGGGCTGGGGAGGAAGGGTCTTGTGGGAGTCCCGTTCCTCGTGTAAGCTAAGCCCCATCAGCAACACGCCGGGGGGCCTGCAGGCGCTTCCCGCTGACCTTGCGTGGCCTCTATTAGCAGAAGCAACCTGGCACCCAGCACATGGGGACTGCAGTGTGTGCTGGGCCAACATCTGTTGATAGTATGGGCTGTGTCATAACAAGGAGTGCTTTAATCACATAATGAAGGCCACATTCCTGTAATTGTATAATATATGGACATAGCTTTGTAACATCACTTGTCTGAATGTGATACAAATTGGATGCAGAAGTTTAGCCTCTTTGGCAACAGCTTATTTGAGGATTATTATTTTTATTTATAATAGAATTTCAGTTGACTCCCTCGTTTGAAGCCCTTGTGTTTATCTTGATATTGCGTTGGGATTAACCCCTTAAAGCTCTGCTTACCTTGACCCTGCCTGCTACCCAGGTGATTGCACAGCTAGTGGGCAGACTGAGTCCTGGTTCAACAGTATTCGCATCTGGGTGGATAATAAAAGTATTCCCAACTGGAGCAGTTATAAAGGACACAAACCCTTGCTCTTTGGAGCATGAAGCAGCCACTGGTTGAATGGGATTAGGAAGGAGTGTAGTACAGGCCTTCTTGCACCCTTTCCAGAAATAAATACTGATGGCCAGAAAGACCAAAATGGAGAGCTGGTCCATCTGGGACCTGGCAAACTGCAGCAGATGGGCAGTGGACCTGCAGAGGGCTCGTTCTGCTGGGAGCAGAGCCGCTGCTGCTCTCTGCTCACTGGAATAGCAGAAACACAATAACCTCGTGCAAAGCAAAGCAGCTTTCCCCTTAGTACCGTCATGGAGTAAAACAGGATAGAAATCTCTTCGTGTAGCAGCTGCTGCTTAGACTCTGGTATTCTGATGTTGAATTGCTTTGATGCTCCTTTTTAGGATGAAGGGTTTGATTTCAAACTGATTCTTTCTTTGCCTTCTGTGATCTGACTTTTCTTGCTGGTGTCCTCAATCCAAATGGGACAGTACAAACCAGGTCGTGGGAGCCAGGTCTGCTGAGAGATTTCTTCAAGCTGCAGCGAACATGAATTAAAAAAAATAATTCATATTTGAGCAGGGAAGTGGAGGAAGGAAGACACTTGATTGCAACAAGAATCCATTTCCTCTACTTGCTTTCCTGGGTATTTTTTCTGTCCCCTGATGATTACAAGTGCTGTGTTTCTGATTTAATTGGGGATTTTCCCACCCAGTGCTGAAGCAGACTGAAAGTTGTGTAGCCTTTTTCCAGCCCTCACATAATCACCACTGGGCTTTTCCAAGGGGCTTTGGCTGACTTCTCCTTGCATCGTCATCTCATTTGAAGTGCAACAAAATATTAATTTATTGAACTGTACTGAGCTGTGCACTTCAACTTCCTGTTCCTCAGCTGAAGCCATGACTTCAAATAGGCTCTATTTTTTGACCTGCTGAATTTGTAGACTTGAGCAGTTTTTAACTTCATACCAAAGACAAGAGAAGGGCAGAGCCACTCGTCCTGCGGTGTTTTGCTTGTGCTGGTAGTGATACTTTAGGGCAGCCTTTCCTTGGAGATGTCAAAAATTAAATGCTGTAGGCTCTATTTCACAGACAGTAGCTAGGGGCATAGAGAGGCACTTTGCAGAGGATCATGAGACCAGAGGGTGAATCCTTAGGGTGGGGAAGAGACTTCCCATGTCCCAGTTCTCTGCTCACTGGGCCATGCTGCTCATACCGCAGGTGCTTGGCCTCCTGTGAGCCCATTGTGGCAGAGCAATACAAATAGTTTTCCTCCTCTTTGTACTAATATAACTCTGGTAAATCTGCTGAAGCCAATAAATCTGCTGGATTGAAACAGCCTGAAATGAGGAAAGATCTGTGGATGAACCTTTCAAAAAGTCTAGGACCCCTGTGGGTCAGAGCTCTTTGATAGCATCCTAAACTGGGATTCAGCAGCCTTGCAGTTTAGAGGACACTGGCTGAATGACCTTGGGAAACTTGTTTCATCTTCCTTGGTTTTTGGAACTATTGAAGTGAAAGCCCTTTTAGAGGAATATAAATGATCAGCAAGTGCCCAAAGTGAACAATGTGAAAGAGATTGGTGTTTCCTCTAGCAAAAAGCCTTCTCTGAAGGGGACTTGAAGAGGGTGGGCTTAGCTGACCTCCTTTGGAGCAGACTGCTATGCTGACAGCATAAAGATGTTACTTGAACCCATCTCCTGATGTAGGTGCATGCATGTTCTTCTGGGAGAGAAAAAATTTGTGGAGGAATATAGAGGTGGAAAGAAGCAGACAGTGTTTGTGTGAGAGTCAAATGGTCTGAATATGAAATTTCACCCTTCAGGGAAAGCTTTGGACAGAGAAGCAGCAGGATTGCCAGAGGGAATACTTCTACTGCAGGTCCAGAAAGCCTGGGCTCAGCACTAATGGTCTAATATCTACTGAATCCGAGTAGCTGGTGAGTTGGTGTATATCTAAGACAAAGCACATATATAGGGATAGTGCTTTGTGTATATATATGGGGATGTGGTTTGTGACTTGCAAAATTTATTTTTGTGCTAGTGATGGCATTGAAATATGAGGAAAACCATCTCTGTTTTGGTCTGACCTCTAAGGTGTTGGGTTTTTTTTGTGGGTTTTTTGGGGGCTTTTTTGGTGTGTGTTTTTTTTTTTTTAATCCTTATCAATAAGGTAAATACTTTTGCAAATATATTTTAATTTAACTCCTGGCTAAACACTCTGTTTTAAAAAAATGTATTTAAAAGAATGAAGCTACCTCTGGAAAATTTAGCATAGTTCAACTCTGGTGCACCTGCCTGTCATTTAGAAGTGAATTACCATTTGAAATGTAATTTAAGTTTTTTTCCCTTGATGGAAGCATTAGTTATTTGACTTGAACTTGTGAAGGGCTTAAGTCAACCTGAAACACCAAACTGTTCTCAAGCAGGATTTCATCCCTAGCTAATGCTTGCTTGCTTGGTTACTGTACCAGCTTGTCCAGTGATGTGGCAAGAGGTCTGAATCTGGACCACAGGTCAGTTTTACTCAGGTAAAAACTCATTCTATCCAAGGAGATCTCCTGTTCTGCATCATTCTCCCAGTGTTTCAGGATGTCTGGAAGGAGGTGCGCTCTGCCTGACTGCAGTGCTGGAGGGCCACTGTGCTCCCAAATTATCCACAGGACTTCAGTAAAAACAAGTGCTATAGCCCCTGTGCAGCTCATGGCTTTTGAGATACTGCAGATAATCCCACATAGTATTTGGAGATCCAAATCTTATCCTTCAGCCCCTGAGGGCGTGTGAAATCTCAGCTCAGGTTTACTCTCTTGCTCCTCAAATAATTCATAGTGTTTCTTCCAGGGAAAGGCAAGGGGGAGAGAGGAGCCCATTTGCAAGCAATCATGAAGAAGGAAACAACACAGATTTATATTCTAATGGGGGGAATTTGGCTGTGGGACATCTGAGTGAATACAATCTGATAAGTTTCATTAAGGCTACACCTCATTCTTTTAATTAACTTCTTGTTCTTGTCCTTGGTGAAGTAGTAATTATTTTTTAATTAGCCCAACACTGCATTGCAGAGCTAGCCAACCCTAGCCTCATCTCACAGAGAGGTGTCATAAGAATTAACTTAATTAGCTTGTCACCATCCCTGTAAAATATGGCTGCGTTTGGCAAAAAGGAGAAAAAGACCCTTTGCTGTTCCAAGGTTAATTAAAAAACACAGTGCGTAACAGCATCAGGTCGGAGAGAGGCAGATCCTGGGGATTGGCTTATGCCGTGATTTGCATCCTATGTGCACTTGGAGGCAGGAAACTTATGTATTGCTGGCATACCTCACCCAGTCCTGGTGGTCCCCTTGTAGCCCAGAGCTCGGACCACGAGTCAGCTCTGTGGCTGGGCCGTGGGACGGTGCCTGAGCAGCAGCATGGGGCTGGGGATGGTGAGAGCAAGTCTGGAAACTGCAGCCAGCCTGGGCACAGTGGAGCACTTCTGGGCTGGTGGCTGTGGTTGTGGAGGTGGGAAGGGATCTGAGATCTAAGTCTGTCGCTCTACCCTTTTCTGTGCAATTTCTGCAGTTTTTACTGGTGAACAAATATTTTTCAGGTTTCAGCATCTCACAGAAGTCGAGTATTGGACCAGAGGGGAAAAAAACCAAACCCACAAACATTTAAGAATTTGTAGAACTGATCCATTCCCCCAGTTTTTTTGATTAACTGAAAGATGCTCTGTAAAAATTAACATTAAAGCTGAAAAAGCTATTTTCTCTGTCAAAGTCCATCTTGGTGAGAGATTTTTGGCCACCTTTAACAGCAGCAAGCCCTGGTCACTGCACACCCTAGGTTAGCCCATGTCTCTGCAGGAAGCACGCCCACAAGTGTTCTGGTGTGGTGTGGCAGCTTCTCTTCCTTTCACAGAGCCCAGAGAAATTAGGGTTTTTCTTCAAGCTTCATCTCATGCTTATTTGACACTTCAGCATTATTTTTTTTTTTCTAAAAGGCAATTTCTGGCTCTCCTGATTGAAGAGATGAACTTGAATATATGATCCCTGTGGGATTTAGAGCTGTCTCCTAAATCTCCCCAGATGATAATGGCTCTGCTCTCTTTGCTCCAAGGGAATCCATTTTTTTTCTATCTGTGTTGCCAATTGCTGCTTCTCCTGGCTGGACTCAGACTGTTCGTTAGTATGTTCCCCTGTGCAGTGTCCCAGGATAGGAAGGGTGGTCCTGTCACTGCTCCTGCTTTCCAGGGATGGTCTGGGTGTTAAATCCATGCAGTCCCTTGTCAGAGGCAATTCGTGGATCTCTGTAACGTTAAACTGAGGGTAAAGGAACGCCAGCAGCTGAAGGAGCAGCTGTGAGGGATGGGTGGACTGGACGTGCTACACATAGGTTCAGGATTCAGAGCAGAGTGATGTGGCTGGTGCTATAGGAGTTGTTTGTGATTTGCATCAGTGTAAAGGACACTTGATATTGGGCACAGTTTGATTCTAATTCTGGTGTCACAAAAGTTGCGTATGAAGTACGGACAAGGAAGGCAGGAAGCTTTTGAAGTTCTTGGCATGGGATAGAAATCCTCCATGGGTAGAATGGCTTCAAAACAGCCATTTGTTGGTTTGAGTGACACTTCTTGGTGGTTTGCAGTTCAGGTCTGCGGCACAGGGGTGAATAGAGCAGGATGTAACTTAGGACTTGGAAGCATCAGTCCTGCCAAGAGCAGAGACGGAGAAGGAAAGCATGAAAGGGGCAGGATGGAGGCTCTGAAAATAGCATGGAGGAAGCAGAGCTCTAACCCTGAATGGGCATGGGGAGCTGCCTGAGAGAGCTCAGGGACTCCCAGCTCCTCTTACTCTCAGAGGCTGGTTCAAAACTGCTTGTCCAGGGGGTGGGAGAGATGTTAACACCTCCCTAGCTGTCTCCATCAGGTATCCCCACCTTCAGTTACTGGGCCAGCAGCACCCCACAGGCCCCTGTGACATCTTTGATTGGCTTTGAGTCAGTTTAGAAAAGGCTGATGATACACAGAAAACCTCCTCCTTTGGTGTCTTGTAGCCACTGACTTTGTAGGGTTTAGGATTAACTTCTATGAAGAAACATACCATAATTTTCTGTCTGTCAGCTCATGATGATTTCTTCAGATCAGAGCTGAAGATTTTTTTAAAAGAGATTTTTGAAATATTTTACGAACTGGTAATATTTTAGTGGAATATACTGCTGTATATAAACATAATTTGATATAATATATTTTCCCCAGAAAATTCTGACTCTTCACTGAAAAGCAATTACCTTTGATCAGGAAATGGAGAGCTTTTTGCCCAAAATACAAAAGCATGCAGGTTGGAGACAATTGCAACATTGTCAGTAACATTTTCTGTAGGCAGCAGGCTGCTTTTCTGTGAAGAATGTGATGTGATGAAAAAAATGTATCTATCGGTAAAGCTTTGACAGAAAACTTATGACCAGCTCTGCTCTAGAGCAGCTGGCCACCATCAGAGACAGGATACTGGGTAGACAGGCCCCTGGTCTGATCCAGCAGAGTGGTTTTTATATTCCAATGTAAATAATCATTTAAGAGGTAACTGTTTGGGGCTCCCTTAAGCTTTCAGCTGGGGGTCTGCAGGCTCTGTATTTCTAACTCAGCAGAGAAGGCTTCTGGTAAAAAACTGAAGGGGAAAAAATAATTCCAACAACCCCAGTGGTCTCCTTCAGAGAATAAGGATATTAACTTCGGCTTTAATAAAAACATAATGTTAACTAATCTACTGTGAAGAGCTTCAACTGCAAACTGTAGCAATTTACCAGTGAAAAATTGGAAGGAGACTGAGAGTTGGAGGCAACCTGCAGTCATTAGCTGCAGATTAAACATGAATTAAATTACTTCTGATTGTGTCAATCCATCCATCGCGAGGGTTTTGCCTTTCCAGCATTCCTCTGCTGAAGGGAAGAAAAGGCAGCTTTGGCTGGATTTGATGTCTCGCTGTGGTGGCGATAACACGAGAAGGTGAGATGTGGGGTGCTTGTGTGTGCACGGACACTCTGCACTGTTTGAAGTGGCTCAGGCTTCCGATGTCTCTGGTTCTGCCACTGCAAATATTGCTTTTGAAAGTAACATTTCTGTTTTTTGAATCCCAGAACATACATCATGGCCATGTATCTGCAGGATATGAGACGTGCGAAATGAGAAGTGTTTCAGCAGCAAGGTGGGATAATGCTGCATCTCCAGGCAAGAGAGCAGAGGCATCCATTCCAGTTAAACTCCTAGAGTAAGATGCGTTGAGGAGCAGTGCTGGGATCAGGTCTGCTCTGCTCAACGTTTGTGTACCTGTGTGTGCTTCCAGGTGTTTTCCACTGGTGTGGGGGAGTCAGTCATGCAGATACCTTGGTGGTACGTCAGGGAATGGCTGGTTGTGGATTCAAGTCTCTGCTCAAGAGTCACTGGAACAGTCCCCTGAAAAAGACCTGTTCCTCTGACATCTCATAAAATACGTGCATTTTACTTGGTACAACTGGTTATATTTATTAACCGTGTGGATGCTGTTGCAATGCAGAGGAACTCAAGCTGAAATGACACAGGCTTTTGGTTCAGACTTTCTAGTCCCGTTTTTGAGGGCATCTGGACCCTGTGAATAGCCTTTGCCTGGAACTGTGTTATAGTAATGGATAACCTAATTCTGAAGTTTTTCCCTGCTTAAATTGGAGGGAAGTTTGGATTCAACATCCATTCCACTGAGATCGAAGGCTTTCCTTCCCCCTCCAGGATGTTTACTCCTAATGATGCAGTCTTGCACAAAGAGACAGAAAAATGTCAGCAGGCCACAAACATCCAAAAGACCATTCCAAATTGTGTGAACAATAAGGAAACATGCAATCCTAATCGCATGGCGTATGGCTCATCTCTGCAAACCTTTGTACTCAAAGAGCTGGAGAGTATTAACTATGCAAACAAAGTGGAGGACGTGTCAAGGCGATGCCTGTCTGAGCTATCAAGCCTCATTGCTTGCAAGAAACACATAATCCCTTTTAATCTCATTCCTTGCATTCCATGTAGCTGTAAGGCTGGGCTTCAGTAAAACTGATTTTCTAGTTGATGAGCAGAACGTAAAGGAGCTCAGAAGATGCTCATAGCAGGTTCATTGCAGTGTTTGCTGCATGAACAGGAAAGAGAAGAGAAGCAGGGCTGGAGCCTAGGTCCAGCTTCAGGGTACACGAGTGGCTGTGTCCAGCATTACCTTGTGAAGAGGAAAATTTGAGGTTGTAGGTTTTTAAACAGAAGGGAACGGGAGCAGTCTTTTCCCTGTGTGATCAGACCAAAGGGCCACTTGTAGCCTTCTGGTATGTGGCCATGTGAAATCGGTGGCATCTTCTGTGACTGTAACCCCCCCCAATTTTTCAAAATCTACCATCAGATTTAGTAATACTCCCTGTTGTCCCTCTAGTTTTTGCACTGGTCAGTAGTCAGCTGAGGGCATGTCTTCTGTGCAGGAATATGACTCTAGATAATGATTTTATTTTAGCATGGCAAGGCATAAGGCTTTTTTCTCTGGGAAGTGAAAACACAAAAGGAAAGTCATTACTAACCTGAAACTTCCAGTTCCTGAGATCTTTGGAATTGAATGAGCTGACATGGGAAATGCTGACCCTTTGATTGAGAACCATCAGTGTGTGAATGGCACTGTGCAATAATAAACCAACTATGGTAATGAGTTGTTTTCCCATTGGAAAAAACCCTTAGGTTGTACCTTTCATAGTGCTTTACTACACACTCAGATTTATGGGAATGAGCACTATGGGCTTTGGGGAGGATGTTGTGTAGCCTAGACTTGAGCAGGCAATACGTTAAATCTTGATATACAGACACTGATGTCCAAGGTAGTTTTCATTTAGGAACAGGGTGGAGGCTGCAGTGCCAGTCTGCCCTTTTGAGCAGCTCCTAAGTGGTAGTGGTTTAGATGAAACCTCCTTTACATCTGCAGGCAAACTCGGATGCTTCTATCCAGACACTGCTGGGTGGTGGCGTGTGAATGCTTCAAAGATGGCAACTGTAATAAAAAAAGAAATCTACCTTCACTTCTCGTTGTTTTCTTGTATAGCTCCCCAGAAACCAGGGGGACTTTTAGCTTGGCTTCAGTCCTAATCAGTTTTCTTCTCCTTAATAATCCACTGTTTGAGAATCCCAGACCAACTGTGCTGTTCCTAAAACGACTCTATTGTAGCTGTTTCATCTCAGTGAAATGAATAGCTTCTTTGAGCAACTCCAGGTTTAGCACAGCTATTCCACAATTGGATCAGCCTGCAGGACTCAGTCTGAGGTGTTTGGAAGAGCTGGGGAGGTGTGGGAAGGGCTTCTGGCAAGTCCTTTTGTTGTGGTAGCTTCACCTCACGCTGTAAGCAGCAGCCTGGGGTTTATTTTTGCTTGCGTGGCAGAATGAAAAATTGAATACGTGGGAATTGTCATTGGTGCAACAAATTGAAGTTCACATGGGGGTTATTTCATCCTCTTCATTAAAGTAGGTTAGTCTCCAACTAAAAATATAATTTGGCAAAAAGAGAGTCAAAACATTCATTCTGGATAATGTTGAGATTCAGCATAGTGAGCTTCCTGGCTCTTCTCCATACTGATTCACTTTTTTAATATGCTGTCTGCTGAAACTTTATCTTTTTAGTCTGTCCTGGCCTGTTGGTTGCTGAGCCCTGCAGATGGGATCTAGTTAAGCCAAGCACTTGGGCCGTCAGTGAGATCCAGCACAGGCTGCTGCGCTGAGCTAAGTAGAGACTGTTATTCTGGAGAGGGCTGTGTTTGATAAAGCCTTTGTCTGATAACTGGGGTTGTTGAAGGGGTTTTTTTTTTGGTAGGCTTCATACCCTGTGAGACGAAGCTGAAGCAGTGAAGCCTGAAGGAGAAGCTGAGGGTTGGTCGGTCATGGGATGGGCTGTGCTACTGAGAGAGTTGAGTGCTGGTCCCCACTGGGATCTGGTGTTTTCTGGCCCTCCATCCCAGTCTGCCTTTCACTGTGCTTTGGCTTTCAGGTCCCTGTGAAGAAGGCCACCTGCTTCAAGCTTTAGTGAAGGGTTTTCTGTGTTTCTTCTGCCTTGGGCAGCAGACCGGAATGAAGAGCTGAGGCCAGCGGCAGGCAGTGACCTCTGCTTGAGGGAGCAGCAGAGCCAAGTGAACAATTTCCTGTAGGAGCACACAAGGCCAGGTCTCCAATGGGGACAATTCCACTGGTTTCACCCCAGGAGCTGCCTCCGCAGTGACTGTTGTACCTTTAGATGGAGCAAAGTCTGGGATGTGTGAATCACAGCCGAGGATTATTGTTTTAGTAAGTCTCCTGTTCTGTTTCATGGACAGGGGAAAAGAGAAGTGTGTTGTCCTGTCCACTCCCCACTCCCTCTATCATAAAATATTGCAGCAGACATCACTGAAGGGGCTGGGTAGGGAGAACAATACAAAGATAATGACACTTCTCCCCCCCACACCCAAACACCTCCCTCCCTTTCTTTTTTCTCTTCCCTCTTTGTCTTGTGTTTCTGAGTTAAGAGGATTTTTTTAGGCATAGTAACGAGCTCTCGCTTTGAACTTGGAATATGTATGCTGCAAAGAAAGCCCCTGGACCGTCCTTACTTAATATGCCCAAATATGATTAGTGTCAGACTGTGAAATATCACTTCCTTATCTCTAGGAGCCAGCAGACAGGAACATTTCTAGGGATCAGGGTCTTTTTATTTTTTTGGCGAAACGCAGACTTTGAGAAGGAGATGTCTTGTGTGCACGGTCTCTTCACTGCTGTGATTCTCGTAAGCCTCTGGAGAGTTTCCTTTTTTCTGTCTCTCTCCTTCTTTCTCCCTCTCTCTGCTTTCTTTCCCTTATTCGTTCCTTGCTTCCTTCCCTCATCATCTGTCTTGACACTAATTCACGATCAAGGGACATCATTTTCAAAATGGCAGATGATTTGAAGTTGAATTTTGTTCTCGGCCATGTCACTGTCTCGCCTACAGCTGAGGAGCAGCCCCTTCCCTCTTGCTCCCTATCCGAGTTAGTCTTGAAGAGGTGCTTCAAGAAGATGCCCTGATTGTGGGAACTAATTATTTGGTCCACCACACAGGCTGCATTGTTGCTGATTATCTGCCGAGCAATGCTGCTTTGACAAGAAAAAAATGCCCAGCACAATTTATTTACATATTAAGGGTCTTGCATGTCAACAACTGCAGACTGTGGATAAAGGATTTGTATCTCCTGTAATTTCATGGATCCGTTCAGTGGTTTTGTTGAGCAGAAAGTGGGAGAAGAGGGAAGGAAATTAGTATTAAAATGTGTTAAAATGTGTTTCTATCCTTGCTGCTTAACTGCCTGCCAAAATCTCCTTCCTTCCCTCTGAAAAATCCCAACTGTGTGGAATAATAGGAGAAAATCGTTACAAATTTATCACTTCAATACCTTGGAGTGCTTTTGTTTTCAGTTCTCTTTGATCTTCAGATGGGCTAAAGATAAGGACTGAGACTGCTATTTAATATCTTCAGTCCAGATCTGGAGCTCACGATGAATGGAGAAGAGTTCTGCTAAAATCAGACCCTGGATTTTGAGCTCGTTCAAGTAAGCACATTTGAACTTCAGGCTTTGATTGTGATCTGTTTCTGCTTGCAACTTGAAAATGTTTAGGATTTAATGTATACCAAGTTTAATACTCTTACATGCACCATTGGCCTCTACTGGAAGGGATTAGAGCTCTTCAGTTATAAGTCCTAAACCTTAATACTGCTCTGAAAGAATCTTCCATTTAAGTAGCAGCGTACAGCACTGGGTTTTAAACTGCAGGAGCACTGGTCCTGCTGCCACTGCATGCTTCCAGGCCTGGCTGGTTTGGTGCTGACTGAAAAGTTTTATGCAATCATAGGAAACATTCAAATTGTCCTCACTGTTTTGGATGAAATCATGAAACCGCAGGTACTGCTGCAGATGGACCCATCTTCTTTGAAACAGAGTTCAAAGAGTTGATGTCCTAGCTGTAGCCAAAATTGAAGGAGAAAATAGTGAGATTACTGTGAGAGGGATCATGCAGAGATTTTTACCTCAAAGACTGAGCTGAACCCTGAAAATCAAGAGAAATGCTAGTGGCAAGGAGTTTGTTGGCTTGGAACACTGCAGTGTTTTTTTGAGCAAGGTTTGATGGTCAGGGATTCAGGAAAGGCCTGGTCCTCCTGAACAGTCCGCAGGTAAGCACTTAGAAAAGACCTGGGAAAATGTGACCTATAAAAGAGAAGAAATTCTGGTGTTTTAATTTGCAGGAGATGAGAGGAACAGAGTTCGTGAGTGCAAAAGCTATTGTAGAGAGGATCAGGAGGAACTCTTAATCTAGGCTTGCATTACAGGGGAGGCCATAACTGGTAGGAGTGTCTGGCCATGAAGGTACCAAAGGTCTGGAGGAGTTTGTCTGGAAGAGGCTTGGAACAATTGAAGGTGTTTAATAGTTGCTTGGGACACATCTAGCAGGAAAGGCATAGACAGATTTGATCCTACTTTGAGGTACAAGCAGGAGGCTTATGACATCGCTTTCATCCTTCTTCTGTAGGTATTCAGAAATACTGCTTTAATTCTTGATTCACTTAACAGGCATCTTAAACCAGCTCAAATTCATCACAATGAACTGCCATAGGCTGCAAGGAGCATGTTACATTAAGGCATTATTTCTTTTCCCTTTTTTTTTCTTTTGGTATCATTTACCAGCCTGCTTTGTTCATAATGGACCTATTGTTTGACATATTCATTGATAACCAAAGTGATATTTTCTTGACTGGAAAATACTGGCTTTGAGGTTAGGGCCTTCAAATGTGTTCAGCATTTGCCAGCCTTTCTCCTGTTGAAGCCTGTGGCAATAATCCTATTGATCGCAGTGGGAGTAGAATTCATGGGAACAGAAAATAAAGGGAAACCTTGGAAATCCTGCTCTGAGCATTTTGTGACTCAGATGTCAGGGGAAACATGATGTAATCCAGTGTCAAAGGCACTCTGAAACCTTTCATGAAGATTTTTATTTTTTAAATGAATGTGACCTTTTAAATAGATTAACTTTTTTGAAGCAAAGAGTCTATTAGCATGAAAATACAGGAGTTGAATCACCTCTCTCAAGGTGTTGAAACAAACCCCAGGATGTTGTTTTTTCTTGCTGGGGTAAAAACTTGACCGAGGTGAATATATTTTGAAATATGGAATAGATTTCCTTATTAGCTTTATTGCCATCAGCAGGGAACGGGACTCTCGGTGGAGAACAGGAGAAGTCTCATCAGAAAGGAGAGGATTTGACACTGTGACATTGCCCGCCTGGGGAGTCTCCCATGATACCGGTGCTTTCTGGACCTTGGGCAATTACGGTCCCAGCTGGTCCCTCCTGCAGCTCTAGGTGAGCATGGCACTGCCTTCTTCCCTGGAAGGTGGTGACCAAGTACTTAGATAGCAATTGAGTTTCCTGCATTAAAACATATTTAGCAATAGGAGCAAATACTTGAAGACAGAGGACACCACTGCTCTAAATGTGCAATAGTCCTGCTGTCAGATCCTACATTTTTTGAATTGTGAAGCTAAAAGATGCTGAAAGAAAACTTCGCTTTCCTAGGAAAAAGAACTGTTTCCCAGTATGTGCTAAGGAGAGTCCTTCAAACTACAGGGCACCTTCTGTATTCCCCTGCACCCGTTGTGTGAAATAGCTGGCTGGACAAAGTCATGATAACTGAAAGATTGCTGCCATCCTTTGTGTCAGCATGTGCTCAAAAAGTTCAATTCTATCCACAAAACTTGCTCTTATTTTTTTTAAACCCACAATAATGTTTTCTGTGAAAATCTTCAAAGAGTTTACTTCTGCCTGCCTGATTTATGAACACAAAAAGGCCAGTTATAAGCTCAAATGCTTGGATTTGTGGCTGCAATTGATTCTTCTGTGTATACTTTGCTTTTCTCAGATTTTCAGTTCTCAACATACCGATTGGAATAATATACCCAGTGTGACCTCCGTAATCTTCTGCTGGCATTTCAGATCAGCAGGGATTCCTGCCTGTGGTGGTGCTGGGGGTTTCTCAGTCCCATGGCTCAGCTCTTGCTTCCAGCCTGAGCTTTTGCTTGTGTTTGGGCAGGTTTGCACCATCATACATTGGTGGTTTTGATTCTGCTCTTGGCTTCACATCAACCTCCTGCACAGCCTGGGGTCAAAATGAGCCTTCCACAGCTGGGACAAGCCTGCTGCTTACAATACTTAGGTGTCTGCATCGGGTCCAAGTTTTTCAGAAAATGCTGGTAGTGTTTGCAAGTTCTTAAATTTGGGCTCATACCAAAGAGAGAGGTACATACCCAAGGGTGTAGGCAGGTGTCTTTGCAGTAATTTACACTGAAAATGTGAACACTCTGTGAAGTGTGAAGTAGATGTCCTTATCTTCTGGTTAGATCTGCTATGGTAGTGCAAGGTGTTACAGTCTAAAACAAAAAAAACACTTATTTGAGATCTTAGAAAAGTTTCTTTTCTGAAGGCACATTGGTATGGGGTGTGATTTCATGATGAGAACAATGAAGAGTGGCTGAGTGAAAGCTTTCCATGCAGGCAGCTGGGACAAGTCAAAATCCTATGGATGCTTGCCTTCAGTCTAATACAGAATTTAGGAAAGTCTCTGCTTTGCCAAAGGATGGATCCCACACAGGCAATGATTAGGATTTTATGTGCGGGAAATATTATGAGCTACTGTACTTGGGTTGTTTTCTGGCAGCAGAAACAATTAAAAACTGCAACACACATGCTTTCTGTCTCCAGCTGTCTTGCTGTGCTAACTGCTCCCTCCATACCCTGCTAAATTCACGCCTTAGCTTGAAGTGAATTTGCCAGTGTGTCCAAGGAGACAAAAGAGCAAGCGTAACGGTGAGAATCATTGTTCGAGGCTCAATTGAAAATTGCTTTCACAAAAGCCAAATGTCAGGATAAAGGCGATGGTTTGCAGGGAAAGCCTCCCCCTTCCTCTAGAAACAGGCAAGCAAATCAAATAATAAGCACACAGCTCCCTGTTTGTGTTAGTGCAGTTAGTGAAGCATACTGTAGGG
>NW_010163101.1:118511-121293 GCF_000695765.1 Mesitornis unicolor
TCATGCAGCATCAGATTCTTTCTGTAGCTTCAGGGGATCTGGCCTGTGTGGCACTAATCGATGCCTGTTTGCCCCTGACTGAGTGGTGATGTGAGGCCATACCCGGACTTCTTGCAAAGAATTAGGAAAAATTAGGAAAAATTTCTTCACTGACAGAGTTGTCGAGCGTTGGAACAAGCGGCCCAGGAAAGTGGTTGAAGTCACCATCCCTGGAGGTATTTAAAAGGCGTGTAGGTGTGGAGCTTAGGGACGTGGCTTAGTGGTGGACTTGGCAGTGTTAGATTTATGGTTGGACTCAATGATCTTAGGGGTCTTTTCCAACCTAAATGATTCTGTGAATTGTACTGGCTTTGTGGTGAGATATTACCGGGTTTGTCCACAGTTTCCACAACAATGCAGTTGCTGTGTTGTTAGCACAGGGATTGTGTGCGGTTCATGTTGTGTTCTTCAGCTGTCATGTAAATAACTTGTGTTTCTGGGATCAGAGCATTTCTCCTGGATAATAGCTGTGATGGGGTTTGCTTGGTGCTGGAATCATCTACTGGGTGTAATCTATGCGGGGGACTTGCACCAGTTGTCTTCATATGGCATCTGCAAGGAATATTAATCTTCCCCATGTGGGAACAGATTTATGTGTGTGGGTTCTTTGTGTATTTCTAGGCTTCCCTTTTATCAAGAAGGACAAATACTAAGATGCCATCGCAGTCTTTTATGACCTATGATAAAACGACTCCAAAGCATAGCTTCTGCAGGAGCCTGGGCTTTGACAGAGGAGCCAGCTGATGGAGCATGGCCATGGCACCAGCTGATGTCTTGGAGCTGGACTTGCTTTGGGCAGCTGGTCTCAGTACATGTGAGAACAAACACCTCTTTCCTTTTTCTCATAATCATCTGTATGTGGCCTGCACGTCTCCAACTGACAGTTGTCTGTCCTTGGGAAGTAGAAACTGCTTGAATGGAGGCAGCTGGACAAAGAAGGGAGCAAGGAGACTGTCCATGGGTCACTCTGGCCACCTCAGTCTATCACATCTGTCACCTCGGTTTAGTGAAGAGTGGAATGAGATTCACTGGAATCAACAGAATTTGCCTTAAAACAGTGGATTCTGATAAGTGTTCTTTGTCACTGTATTTGCTTCAAAACCAAGAAAATGAACCTTTAATTCCTGAGGAAATAATGAGCAAGTTTTCACAGTGTTTTTCAGCCCTCCCAGATACCATGAATTTTTGGGTTTGGATAGGTGCTTTGCTGTCAGCACTTTACAGCATTCTTGTGTTAGGAATGTGCTGTGCTCTGGCAGTGTAAGATTTCTGGCTACCGGGGAGCTCGTGGGATGGAAGATGTACCTCATGGTGACCACATTGAGAAGGTCATGGCTTAACCCTTCATGTATGCTGAGATACCACCTCTCTGATGGTGTCTCTGTGCCTAAGGATGGACAGATAACTACAGGATCAGATAGAAAAGATGCGATTGCAGAGGCTTGATACCAAGACCTGTTTGAAGGGCCACATTTATCACTAACTGTTTCTAATCTGTCCTCTCTTTCTTTGCTTGTTAATTCAGAAATACCAAACTGAAAGCCCCTTTATAGCTCTAGGGCAGGTGTCTAGTTTAAATCTACCTCATTACTTTTAATGAATAAGACTTTTTCACTTTTCTAGACAGGTGGCTAGTACCAAAGTCCTTGCTTTGAGGCCAGGAATGTGCTCTGGCCATGTGTCAAACTAGCAAACCTTTTATGTCAAAGGACTCTAAAGTCACTGTTGTGACACTTTGATAGATGGAGAAAACAAAGTCAGGAAGGATGAAAAAGCAGGTGATGTGCCAGGGATGGTGATGAGTGTTTGCAGCACCTAGTGTGTGTTATCCCGTATATCGTATGTAGCATGTTAGGAGGGACCTGAGTAAATAACTGAAACACAGAGAGGGGATTTTGAGTTGTTAGTGGAAGAACTTCTTCAGTCAGCTGTTGTAGTAATTTGTTCCATAAATGATGGCCTGATGTTAAATTGTCCCAAACAGATAACGCATAAATACAACTTTGTATAGATGATCAACAGTGGACTTTGGAAACCCACACGGTCCTTGTTTTCTTATCCATCAATGAGCTGCCAGAGTCTTTGAGATGTGTTGGAAGATGCCTTATTTGGCTGCATTGCTCTTAGGAGAGGATTTCATTGTTTTTTTCTACTATGAAGACCCCCTTTGTATCAGCCCAGATTAAGAGCTGAGACACTGTTAGTGTGAACCTGAATCCAGCTTTTTATGATGCTTAAAAAAATGTTGTTAGCTCTGCTCTTTCATTGCCTTTGGCCTTCCTGGGTTTAACCATACTGGAAATTGAAATGCCAAATAGCAGCAATAAAACTAAGCCCTCTTGTGATACTTCCAAGAAGAACAGGAACTTCCAGAAACCTCCTGAGAAGGGTTTAGCTCATGAGGTTTGCAGCCCTGTTCAGCCTAAATCAAGGAGTTTGGAGAAAGTTCAGAGGAAACACCCAAGCTTTTGAGCACTTCATCACACTGAGCCGTTGTAGGCTCTCCCATTACTGATGTCTGGTTATGCACTGTTCCCCATCAGAGGCTCAGCATGTCTCCTCCACAAATGAGCACTGTTCAGCCCTCCTTTTCCATCCCATGCTGTCTTCTCTCTGAGTCCCCTTTCCTTTTAATTGTCTCTGAAGAAAAGTTACTTACCGACATAATTTTCTCTTGGAATGATATTACAGCTTTTAAACCAAACCTGGGTCAGCAGTATCACATGGATAAGAGACTCTTTCC
>NW_010163101.1:121324-127588 GCF_000695765.1 Mesitornis unicolor
GTTTTAGTAGAAGATTAAGCTTTTAACCCTGAAATAAAAGCAGCTTTCCCTCCTCTCCCTCCCTCCCTCTTGTTATCACTCCTGCTCTTATTTTTTTTTTCCTCAGGCCTCATCATTTAGATACGACATCAATTCTGGCTGCTGGTCTAGTGAGCAATCCATCCTGAGACTTGATCCGGGGACTTAATTAAGTGTGAAATTGAAAGGAGAACCGACACAAAAAATGGACGGGGTCCTGCGAGGCAGAAATCTTCTAAGTCGCTAGAAAGCAAAGTGCAGATGGATATTCTCCAAGATGCCAGGAAGTTACTGACTGTTATTGCTCAACACCATGATGATGGAAGATAGATAGGTACCTGGAAGGTATTGCCAGGGAATAGGTATTTTGCTGTGGGCCTCCTGCATTTAAGTGAATACCACTGCTTGCTTTGCCTCAGTGGATGCAACAGCCTACCTGTGGCCTTGTATTTCTTGCTTCTCTTGTATAAGGCTTTGCAAGGAAAGATTCAGCCTCAGAATGAACACTGTGCTCAGTTTGAGCTAATGCTCTTGCTGCACAAAGAGAATCCTTTTGTGCTGGGAGGCACTGGCTGATTCCTGCTGGGAAATCACCTGTTCTGCTTTGTGCTGGGACAGCTGGAGGTGCTAAATCCCCAGGGCTGCAGCTCAGCTCCATGTCATCTTACACCCTCTGTCTCTGTCCCCCCAATAATTTAAACTCAGAGCATCGTGTCTTGGGATGATGAAGTGCCTGTCCTGTTGCTGCAGTGCTGGGGAGGGCTCTTCCCTGCACCTCTCTGTGGGTTTGCACCAGCAGTGAGGCACTGGGAGTAGGGCTGTAGCTGATTTGTTCCTATGGGTATTGAAACCCTACAGCTACAGGGTAGATCACGGGCTTTAGGGTTTTCTCTGCAGGAGATTTGCGATATGAAAATTATTTGCAGGTGCGTTTTGGCCTGACCTGTGCTTGACTTCTGGACTTGGGCACTTTTGCTTATGTTTGTTGGTGGAAACTGATGTTTGAGGGCTTTATCATAACAGAAATACAGTTGCTGGAGACCTTTGAGGACTGGGAAGCTGAGCTGATGTTGAGGATCCTTGAACACTACAGCTGATGCTGAACACCATGGGTGTTAATCCTGTTCCTGTATGGGGGAGCATGAGGCTATATTGGAGACCTGGGGTGAGCAGGACACCCACTGGAGCAGGCTGGGGCTAGGGGTGCCGGAAGTAATGCTACTGTACTGTGCGATGTGATCTCCTATCAGGACTGCCTAACCAGCACTGCTGTGGGACTCCTGTGACCAGGGTTAGCCCAGCTGGGCTGCCCAGGAGCTGCAGGGTGGAGAAGTCCCAGAGCCCTCTGTGCAGGACCAGCAAGTCAGCTCCGTCCAGGTGTTCTCTTCCCTCCACAGTGCTGTCACTAAAGATCTTATTTCTGCCTGCTCTCCTCCTGCTTTGCAGTGCTCATGGCTCACTTTGGTCAGTGTCGGGTTTAAGCAGCAGGAGGGTGTCAGATGCTCCCATTGGAGGTGGCTTGAATGTGCTCAGTCTGGAGCCAGCAACTTAATCATGTCAAGGCCCTGCAACCTTTGGAGTTTGCAGGCCAAATGCTGATATTTCCAGAGAACCATGCCAGTCATCTCCATCTCCCTTCACAGCACTATGCCCCCCTGTCTTATAGAAAAAGGAAAAGAGAGTGATGTACATTAATCCAGTCCCTTTTAAAGTAACACATTGTTCAAAGGCATTTGCTACCTATTAGAGAAACAAGAGAGCATCCATCCTTGGGAAACTTTTGCTTTCTCTCACCTTACTTCCACAAGGTGGGTTTACAGATGTGGAGGGGGTGCAGGCATGCAGCAAAAGTGTCTGGGCACTTGGATGTTGGAGCAGGGCAGAGCCCATTGTGTGCATGGACTGGCTGTTGCTGCAGAGTGAAGAGCTGGCAAATGTCCTACTTGGGGTGAAACATCTTCCTCCCCTCCTTGCCTGCTGGAGCTGTGAACTCCCACGGGAAATGAGCCCAAACCAGGTGAATGGCTTTCTCTGTTTTCCCTGTGTGCTGGGCCTGGAGGAGCTACAGCTCAAGGAAAGCTGTCGCATTTTGTGGGAGAGAGTTACAGCCCTGCTGCGGGGTATTTTCTGCTGCACCTGCAAAGCTTTGCTTTAGCGCATGGGCAGCGAGTGTATGGGACGTGCAGCAAGATGCTCCTGCAAACTATGTCTCTGGGATTGATGCTTAGCATGCAGAAGATGCTGAAGTGTTTTTTGAGGTGAAAATCTCCTCAAATGGGCCATCCTGTGGATGCAGATTGAGTTCATGAGAGCAGTCTGAGCCTCGCAGCTGTGCCTTGGGCATAATTTCTTTTGTGCTGATTGAAAATTTTCTGAAGAGTAATGACAGTCAGTGTATTCACTGGTGCTACAGTGTTTTACATCACCTGAGGATCTGGCCTCAAGCACTGATGAGAATTGCCTGCTGAGATGACACAGCAGTAAATATTAAGCCTCAATTTAAAGTTGTATTTATGTACAATAGAAGCTGACAAAGCTTCACTTCAATAAATTGCTTTTCTTATAAGCTCTCTAGAAACCTGGTGGTCTA
This sequence comes from Mesitornis unicolor, assembly GCF_000695765.1. NCBI lineage: Eukaryota > Metazoa > Chordata > Aves > Mesitornithiformes > Mesitornithidae > Mesitornis > Mesitornis unicolor. The sequence continues at coordinate 123,933 of NW_010163101.1, forward strand.
TCTATGCTCCTCAGCAAAGATTTAGTAACAGATGCTGTAGCCGTGTCTAATGTTAGCAAGATTTCATTAGCTATATATAGCATGCTCCTCTCATTTCAGTACACCATGATGTTTTCTCAGAGATAGCTACTTGAAGTTGAAAAGGGGGATATTTTGTGCTGCATTTATTTGTACTTCCCTTACTCCTTTTAGTCTGAAATATTCGATGTGGTTTCCTTGCCTTTAGCGTGAATTAGTGAGGTACTGTTGTATTAATCTCCTCTGGGCTCAATTCCAGTTTTCTTATTTGCACCAGCTAGGATCCGACTCCAAATGTGGCTTCCACAGGACCATTTGTGGATTAAGATATTGTTCCGCATAAGCATACCATAATCCATCTTTAATTGTGTTTTTATAGTGACTGTAACAAAAGACTTAGTGGTAATGGGTAACTGTAGACCTTTGGGTTTGACCTGAATAGCAGGAAAAGCATTGCAATGAATCGTGGAGAGAAAATTGTTAAAGACATAGGGGCGGGGAAAAGTGGGACGGGATGCAGCTTTGATTTAGGTGCATTGGACTGGTTAAATATGACACCTACTTTTCCTCTGTCTGGAAAAACACAGGTATCTCATCCAAGTATTTTTTATTGTGCCACATGGGAAAATATTAGTTGAGCCATAGAAAATGGGGATTAAGGCAAGATTTTAAAGTTGTTCTAAAGGGAACCTGCTTAAAGGACACGTGACAGATTTTGTTGATAGGAGAGCTGTCAGGACAAAGGATGCTGTGAGGTACAGTCTTGTGAAGGGGGTTTTATGGCTGATTTTATAAAATATTTCCTTTAGTGAAGTTGTTGCAGAGTGACAGAGCATGCTGGGGATGCGCTGTTGGGGGTTTTCAACGGAGGAGGAGGATTGGAAAATGGAGCAATAGAAGTGGTTTGACATTTAAGTGCAAGGTGATGAATTTATGGATTAAGGTCAGGAATTTTTGCTGTAAACTGGAGGCTCACTGGCTGTCAATGGCAGAAGTGAAGGAGCTGTGTGTGTAAATCAATCACAGATGCCTTCAAGACACTGACATAATCAGAAATGTGGTACGCAGGCTGTCACCAGCAGCACTGATGTTGTGGTACACGGTGGCCATGCGATCTGGGAATCCCAAGGAGAATTCTGCTTGCAAACTTTCAGAAAAGAAAAAAAATCCTAGTGGAGCAGGTACAGAGAAATCTGGATGCTGGAAAAGCTTAAGAACGAGGTTATCTTATGTGGACAAGGTCTTGTGTTCTTTCATGCCACAGGTTTTCTTGTGTTTTGGCCCCAGCTTAGTCTCATGTCTGGTCTAGTCTGTAGATACTATAAATGTCCAACTCTGCATCTTCCCTGCTATTTTGGGATGAGGACTATGTGTATTATAAATTACATACATATTTGATACTAAAAGGGGAAATATTGCAACTTGATAACAAGGGGAGTGGAATGGTTAAGTTTTAAATGTGATAACTATCCCCAGTGGGCTTTCTTGCAACTTCCAGTGAAGCATCTGGACATGGTTATAATGGGGAGTTACAGGACAGGGTGTGCTGCTGATTTATCCAGTTGCCATTTCTTGTGTTCAGTGTATTAACTGATCAAAAGGTGCTGGAAATACAGAACAGAAATAAGAAAAGGAGGTGGAAACTAGAAAAAGGCAGTGAACTCCTTTGAGAAACGATAATTCAAGACATGCATGCCAGAGGAAGATGCTTGAGAGTTGGTAGGGCTGGGAAAGTTTTGAGCAGATCAGATAGGAACCTGCAGTGCACTGAGCAGCTGGTGGGTTTTGTGGTGTGTGTTTTGTTATTTCTTATTTTAGGGAAAACCAGTGAGTTTTTGAGCTGCCTCTGCATGTAGCACACCACAAACCAAGCAGTCAACAGTTTCTTTCTCTATGTGAATGAAAGGGTGAGTTTATCCCAGATTTCTCTCTTCTGAAACAGTCAGGTACAACCACAAAGGTAAATTGTAGAAGGATGAAAGGGTTGGCTCCTGCAGAAAGGAGAGGGGTGGGTGAAGGAAGGATGGGATTTGGTTGACTAACCTTCATGTGAGGGGGGAATGGGGTTACACAGTCACTTTGAGGCTGCGAAGAGGAGAACAGTAGACCTCAAGGCCATCAAATTAGCTTTAACCTTGTCAGTAACAGACTAAAATGTAGATGAGGTGCTTTGCTGAGAAGAGATCCCTAGCCCCCACCTGTTTGTGAGCACTGCAGTCAGCCCATCAGGGCAGGACAGTGACACTTTGAGGCATTTCTAGAGTGAGCAGAGCTGGAGATGGGCCAGCAAGAGCCATTCTGCCCTGGCCCAGAGGTTGCCATGAAATGAACTTCTCTTTGAACATTGTGGTTTTAACATTACGTTTGTGGGAGGAAGGACTAACTCCTGGTTTGTCTTTTCCACCTCGGTTTTCTTCATGTCAGTACCAAACTAACAAATCCCTCAAGACTTCGGAAGTTTGACTATATCACGCTGCATCCTCCATTTCTCAAGCTTGGACCCATTCTGTGAGAGCAAACACAGTTGTTTTCCTCACGGGACCAAAGTAAGAAATGTGGAGTGAAACTAGAGGGAAAGAGTGATCTGGAAGATAGCCAGCACCAGGAGCAGACTTCAGCATCCGTGGGCTTGTTGACATGGTTGGTGGCAAGTAAACGCAAAGAAGTTCTGTGGAGCTTATTCCCTTGAGTTCAACATGGGACTGTGCACAGAGTGGGGGTGCCGATCCTGCCGTTTCAGACTGTGGTTGGTGCAAGGTTATGCATGCATGAAAAATACCGGCTGTTCACTTCTTGTAGGTCAAGGACATCACCGGCCTAGCCCCAGTGTGGGTGTTGGGTGCTGCTTCTTCAGAAGGGTTCTCCTCGGTTCACTTTGCACGTCAGTGCCTGCAGCGAGGAATGAGGTTACTGGGATTTATACCTGTGTCTGCAGAGTGGCGTACATCACCTCTGCTTGACTAAAGTCTCTGATTCTGCTGCTTGTTAGGAGGGGAAAAGCCAGAGAAAGGTGATGGCAGTCAGCGAAACTAAAGGAATATGGTAGGGAGGATCGTGCCCTCTGTGAGTAGAATGTGCTTCTCCCTGGGCAGAGGTTCTCAGCACATCATCCTAACTATTTCTTGTAAAAGTAAGTGGGGTTTGATCAAAAACATTTAACGTGTATCAACGTTAGGGATTTTTTTTAATTGCCAATCCAAGAGAGAGGTAAGTCCCACCAAGGTGTGAGATTGGTGACTCCAGCCAAGACAGCAAAAGCTTTGCTGTTTGAAAAGCCAAGTTAAACAAGACACAATTAGGACTAATGTGCCCCACACAGCTCCCAGAGGCTGGTTTATGGATCCTGAGGGGGCCAGAATTGGACCTTGCTGTGTCTTGTTTGCCTTGGCTACATAACACAGCAAACCCGTGTGCCTCTCGCTTGGCGTCCTAGGCACAAATCACACCTGCAGGAGGTTCAGGCACTGAGTCCTTTTTCCTTTCTCCTCCTCTCTGGCCAAGTGGTTTAGTTCTGATAAAGTGCAATATAAGCCTGGTGCTGGCTTTTCTGAGGAAGTGGGCTACCCAGCTGTGCAGTGATGACACAGGCTCCCATGTCTTACAGGCAGCTCTTTTCCTCAGGGTTTTCCCATGTTTTT
>NW_010163101.1:127619-130585 GCF_000695765.1 Mesitornis unicolor
TTGCCCATGTTTTGTGTATCTCTTGTGGCTGCTAATTGTCTCTCTGGTTAGAACCTGAGATGTGCAGATACCCGGTGCATAGGTAGCATTTCGGGAACCGTTTTAGCCGCTTTCAAATATTTAACCTTGGTGAGTACTGGAGGTGGAGCAGTAGGTTATCATCAGATTGACTGTTACTCTGATACATAAATGCAGCTCTAACCTGTTTGGTGCTGCAGGTCCTGCTCTCACATTAGCTCAGGGTAATTTTGGGGTCCGTTACAGCCTTGCCTAGGAAGAATTCAGGCTCTAATGCTAATGTGTTTAAACTCTAGAAGCTTTCAGTCTTGATCAGGATGCTGTCTGAAACATTCTCCTGTAAATGCTAGCTTTTCCAGGCTTGTTAGGACACTTCAGACACAGTCTCTCTTTGTAGAAGAGTCTAGTATCTCTTTTGATTTGAAACTTTTTCATTCTGTGTGAACACCACCATGTACAAAGATGCTTTCCAGCCACTATAGGGAGAAGATAGACAAGAAGGTAGGCAGGAAGAAGGCTCCTGACTTACTGGTCAGGCCAAGCTCAGGCTGGAGGCACAGGTAATGCTTCAATTGGTTACCTGACAGAGAGATTGCTTGGTTTGTATCATAAGGCCATATGGCTGTGACCACATGGCATTAAGATAGAGGTACCCATACCTATAAAGCCACTGATACGTGACTGCAGGAGTTGATGTGCATCAACTGAATCATGTTGGTTTAGTCCTGGAAAGGGCTCAGAGAGCCTCTGGTCTCAGTACTGATAGGTTGAGTTTGCAGACAGCGTTCAGAGGACCTGAGTCTATCCTCAGTTTGGGAGGTTCATGTGTAAGCCCCATATTACACTTTTGTTCTCCATCTTTTTGTTTAGCATCTGTACTGTGTCAGCACTTGTTTGTCTTTGCTTCTGGGCCCATCTTTTTTACCTTCAAGGGCCATGTGAGAACTCTGGGAGGCTTCAGAGGAGCAGGGTGTTGGCGTGGATGAGCTGAGACAGTGGAGTGAGAACTGATGCAGTGTTGGTGACTTGCCTTTGTCCAGCCGTCTCCTCTTGTGGCCATTAAACTCACCCACAAATTAAAAAAGCAATAGCAAGAGGCATTTAATGGTTCCCTGGTGAGGGTGAGTGAGAGGGAGGGGCACTTTTTCAGGTTTCCCATCATTTTTATGTGTGCTCCTGTCCCCGAGGGATGTGCCCTGGGTGCCTGTTCATTTCAAAGATGCAGACGGGGACTGTTGGAGGATTTGTTGTCCCACATTACAGCTCCTTTGGGGACCATCTGGTATTTCTCACACGTCGATGCTGAGCAAGGTTTCCCGGAAACTCAAACTTAGGGATGATGCTGAAGTCACAAATGCTTCCTGGTGTCACTCAGCTTCGCTACTGGCTCCTATGAGGCCATCTGGGGCTTCACCCCTGCTCGCTGCAGGGCTGTGTGATGCTGTGGGATGTGAACGGTGGTGTTGTTATCCCAGGGAGGTTAAAGGATGGAGGTAGCCTAGGTTGAGCCACTTCCTGTGAACAAATGAACTCATTATAGTTCACTGCCTTCAATAAAAAGTTGTGAATCTTAATTAAAAGCACAGTTGTCTGCATTTGTGGAGACATTGTTTTGGGCTGTTTCTTTAGCTGTTAACAGGTTTTAAAACATTTTTAAGAATTTATTTTTTTGGAGAATATTACTCAGTAGACTGTTTGTTGAAAGTTTTGTGTTTAATTAAAAAAAAAGAATTTTGAAGGAAGATTTAGTGTTTATGGAAGCAAGGACCCGAACAGACTCTTTGCTTCTGTTGTGCTCATCTCACTCCAAAGTGGAATTTGCCCACAGTGGCTTTGATCATGGATGAGCCTTGTGATACCCTCTACTTCACGCTCACTGTGGACTACAAGTTTTCTCTGCTCTTTCTGCAGGCCCTTACCAAAATATCCCCAGCATCCTCTTGCTCTGCGTGCATGTGTCTGCATCCCTGCTGACAGTGCAGCTCAGATAACTGCTGGTTTATCTGCTTTTCCAGCTATGGGCATGTCTCTGGAGCGTGTGCCATGTCCCAGGGGTGAGCACCAGCAGAGGATACCACTTGGTGTCCGTCACAAGTGACTCTGTCTCAAGGTTTCTACCTCCAGCACCTGGAAAAGCAGGTGGCTTCAATCTTTTTGGGTTATGAAAATAGGATTTGTAAATGCATGTGTAGCTGCAGCAAGGCTTAGGGGGTGGCCTGGTTCTAATTTTCCCCCTTATTGATTTTCCCATGTCAAGTTGCTTCCTCACCTGAGGGGAAGGGAGGGTTTGGCTTGTAGTTATGTGAAGATTTCTTCTCAGTGCCATAATGTCTGCAAAGGCAGCAGGTTGCAAAGCTCAGAGCTGTGTGGTTTTCATAAGCAGCGCTCTTCTCTTGTAACACATCTATGTGGATAAAACATGCTTTCCAGATTCCTCTTCACAGAAGATGAGGTAGAAATCCTGCATCAGCCAGGGGCTTTGAGCGAGTCGTTTTTGCAAGGAACGTAAAAATTGTTGGGTTATGTATGAGAAAATTCAACAAAGACGACAAGAATTCTCCTTTTTAAATGATTACATACCAAATTTTTCAATTGTTTATTAAGAAGCCTCTTTCTCATTTTCACTGAACATCACATTTCTGCTGCTTTTGCTTCTCCATTGGAAACATAAAATTCCTTAATGTAAATGGAAAAGGCAATCTCTTTCATCGAAGGCTGTTTTATCTGTAGCAAAAGTAGTGTCTGGTGTCATTAACCACAATGAACAAAACCCTGTTGTTGTGTGCGGGTTTCCTGTGGAATGACCTTGCTCAAGTCTGCAGCCTGAACGTGTTACCACGGAGCAGCACCACGATATGATCTTATAACAACTGAATGTTCGCTCAGGGTGAGATTTCATGGCAGGGGGTATTTTCCCCACAACAATACCATCTGCAATTTTTTCCCTA
>NW_010163101.1:130616-147873 GCF_000695765.1 Mesitornis unicolor
AAAGGTCTGTCCCAGTGAAAGGCTCTGAATGGTCTGTTTTCACTTTCAACACTCAAACTTTCACTTGGAGGTGAAAGTTCGCTCGAACCATGTCTCAGTGAAATATCATAATATCCAATTCCACAGCAGGTTCAGAGAGTGTTTCATAACATTTTTGAACCAGATGTCAAGCTGATCTAACAGGGAAAATGGGGGCATCTTTAATGTGTCACCATACTTTATCTTAGAACAAATAAACCTGCTAATTCTATGAAGGGAGGTCGTGGCGAGAAGGGGCTGTAGATCCTTGCTGTGGCGTGGCAACGCCATCGATCTGCCAAGGGAGTCAAAACAGCCAGACCCCAATCCTGTGGGTGTTACTCAGGCAAACATCCCAGTGATCCTCTCTCAACGTGTGGCCCGATTACCAGTGGCTGAACTGCTTCAGGACTGGGCCCCTGTATTTTGCAAAGGGTACAGTCTTTGCAGGATCTGCATTTATAAATAAAAGGATGTGTTGTTTTTGCTTGTCACCTGCATATTTAACTATTTGGGGCAGTGACAGTATCTGTCCTGTGGCAGCCTCTCCACTCTGGTCTTGACGTTTGGGGCAGATATACCTGTGGAGTTACAATACCCAGCTACGTTTTTGCAGTGTTGATGCTTTAATTCTCCAGGATTGTTGCTGGGCTGTTGCTGGGCTTGAGTGTAATTGGGGACAGAGCAGCTGCGCTCTCTGCTTTCATCTTTTGATGTTCTTTTTTTTTTTTCCATCCTCTAAGGAAACAAGGGTTATGTAGTTGTGTGTTTGCAGGTCTGCTGCTATCTGTTTGCAGCCCTCTAAAACAGCCTTTGAACCCCAGGCTGATTGCAACAGTGTTTGATGGAGGGAGTGAGATCCCAGAGCTGCTGGGCTCCTGGCTCTCTGACCAAAGCAGATGATGGGAGAGGGGAAAGATGCGGCTGTGGAGAGGAAATGCAATGTGTGTTCAGGCTTTAATAAGCATCAGAGAATATACAGGGGAAAACAGATCTGTAGAAAACCAGGTTTTGCTGGTTTTGCTCTCAAATAGTATGTGTGTGTGTGAAGCAAAGCTCAGAGGGGCCGAGGCAGCTGTTGGGACAGTGGAGCAGTGAGATGTGCAGTCGTTTGGGCATCTCTGCTTGTGTTTGTAGGGCTTGACATCTGCTTTTTCTGCTGGGTGTCGCTGAACATCTACAAGGTCCCACCACGCGTGCTGCTGACCCTGCCTTCCTCTGCCTCCTCCAACAAGTGCACTTCAGGGCCAAGGGCACCCTCAGTGCTGCTCAGCCTGGCTGTCCTCAGACCTCCCCACCTTCTGCTACCGCCATACTGCGGGCATTTTCCCCAGCCACGCTGTGTTTTGCCTGTATGAGAGTGCAGCATCCCTTGCTCTGCATGGTTAACTTCCATCCCTCCCCTTCCTCGGCCCCCAGATACAGTTGTTTCATCCAGGTAATCCAGATAATAAAAGTGCTGCCTGGAATAAGGCAAATACTTCATGCTCTGGGTGCATAGCTGCAGCGGTCAGGTTTGCTCAAAGCCCTGGGCCCTGCTCCTGTAGAGGCAGTGGGGCCCTTTCACTCCTGAATGTCAGTTTAAAGCAATTTATCCTAATCCGATTAGTGACTAATTCAGTGCCAGTCCACTTACGGCAGCCCAGCTTGGGGGGGGGGGGCTCTAGAGCTGGTGTTTACCCTTTGGGTGTGAGGTGCTTATCCTCTCAAGGGGGTTGGCTCTGGGAAGCTGATGGCTTGTGTCCACGCGTGGAGGATTATTATTATTATTATTAATAATAATAATAATACAGGTTCAAAGCACTTGCAGGCAGAGGCTGGGACTTGTGGTCTGCATGGCTTTGTCTGAGCTCTAGGCTCTGCAGAAGGGAAACTCGGGGGTCGTTTTCCTTCGGTGGAGCGACGGGGTGGTTAAGGCTGAGTGAATGGCTTGTTTCATTTGGATGTCCCCCTTTGGAGACATTATATGTGAATAAGTTTGTTGCCCTCTGTTTAACCTTTTTTGACACCTGCCTTTCTTTTTGAAGTGTCCTTGGGGATTTGCCTGGTTTTCCAGGTTGTTTGCTTGTGCAGGGACACTGGGCTGTGATTTTATCCACTTACCTCCCTCTTTGGCAAGTGGGTTCCTAGCCTCATCAGTAGAAGTTGTTGTGGCTCCAGTTGGTTGTGGAGCTGCTTTGTACCTTCATGGGCACCGAGGTGACACAGCTCAGCCATCCAGGCTTGGGCTGCTGCTGCTGTGAGCTGATGGATGTGTGATTAGCAATTGGCATTAGTGCACAAAGCTTGGCTAATCCCTGCCTGTGTGATGGCTGGTTTAGGCAAATGCTCTTGGATTTCCCTTTTTTTTCCTCTGTGGGCTGGTGACATTGAGTCGGGCACCAGGAGAGAGGGCAGGGTGCTCCAGGGCCTGCCACCTGGCAGTGAAGTGGGATTTCAGCTTGTGTGGACAAACCTCTGTCCCCTCTTGTGCCGTGTCTGCTCTCTGTGATCACCTGCTTAGTGAAGAGCTTGACTCTTGCTAGGAAGGGCAATTATTCACGGCTGGTAGCAAAGTCATGAGCAAACCCTTGTGAGGAGAGGGCATTGGGCATGTTTTACTCCTGTGATGTGGAGGGAGGTTCTGCTGTTAAGTTTGCACGGCTTACTCTGAAGTTTTCAAGGTGCTGTGTCTGTGCTAGCCATCGTGAAGACACCTTTTCACGCTTGTGAAGACACCTCTTTTCTGATCAGGATGGGCTCCTGGGCTCAGCTCTTTGCCTGGTACTCAGGAGCACAGGAGCTTTGTGGAAATGTTTTGTAAACTGACATGGAGGGATTTCTGTCACGGTTTGGCTCCTGATGAAACTAGGTACAGGTAGTGTTTTTTTGGACCTCTTGAAGTGTCCTGGTCTAGCTGTCTATGTGATTGCAGACTTCAGGAATTGTTATAACAAGAACATTTACTGCTGAAAGTTGTGATTTATGGGCCAGATTCATCCTTCCTTTTATTGCTGAAACCTGGAGTTTCTTCTTAGACACCAATGGTGTAACAGAGGCAAATCTAGGATCAGGTCCACAATTGTGATGTATGATAGATCATATATTACCTTCTTGTGCCTTCAGATATATATGTACCAGCAAACTTGGACTTTTTTTTTCCCATACATTTTATTTAAAAACAGAACCAGTGAAAGATCTTTAATATATTAGCAGTTTTCCATTTTTCTTAACAATGAAGCAAATGTTCATTGATTCTGAGAGATGAGGTCAGATAAGGGGAAAAGCAGCAGAAAGGATGAGGCCAGGCAGTTGAGCACAGTTAGTGTGATGACCTTTAGATGTCAGTATAATCCAAGAATAACATGAAACTCGGGGTAGACTTGGAAATCTTCCTGCATGGTGGAATTGGGTGGTTTCTCTTTTCTTTTACTAAGTTGATGGTGTCTGGCTCCTGAGAAGTTTGTTGCTCCTAATTTATCCATTTGTCTGATGTGCAGCTCTGCTGGCCTCTGGAGCAGCAAAGCTCCTGCTTGGTCCTTCAAAGGGGAGGGCAAGGACAAGGCGAACGACTTCACTGGTGTTTTGCTCATGTAATAACATGGATCTATCAACATAAAGATTTTCAGTAAGAATTGTGGTAAATGATTGCAGAGAAATGAATTCAGCAATTTTCTCTATCTGTAAACCCACTTCTCCACCATTACAGGTATTTTCTAAAAGGCCTTGCACAGTAGAAATGTTATTCTAGTCCTTAGAGGCTTTTTTTGTCAGAGTGGCTTGCTGTATTGCTGCTGACACCATGGGTGTGACACTCTTACTAGAAACTTGCTTTGAAGTGTTGAATTGTGTGTGCAAAAATGCACGTGTAAATATTCTCGTACTTGCCCGTCAGTGCTCGGTTACGTGTCCTGCACGCTTTGGTCACCATGTGCTCACAGACTTGAACTTCCTAGTTCAGGTAGGTAACACAGTAATTGAGTCCTGGATGGCAACTGCTTATGGTTATTTGTGAACCATGACATCTGCGTATGCAGCTTCTGTATTTTCCTTTACTTTGCACTTTAAAAGCAGGCTTATATAGAGATACGTAGAATTTGCAAAAAGCCAGGCAATGAGCTGGAGGCCATTTCGACAATCTACCCTATCCACTTTAGTGCCTGTCCTATTGTTTTGAAACATTTTTTTAATTGCAGTTTTCCAAGACAGTATTTCAAGGGACTGACAGGACCCCATTAAGTCAAATTTGGCCCCTGAATTATGTTCTATTTTAAAAAATCCAGCACCCCACAACTTCCACAAAACCAAAGACCAGCAGAATGTTTCCATTAAAAGGAAATCCAAATGGAAACAGCTTTTAAATCTATCAAATATATGTTTCTTTTCTTTATTTGCCTGTCAGACTTTGTATGTGCATGAAGGCCAGACAGTGAATTGACTTGAAACATATTATTACCTAAAATGATATTGACATCAGAAATGCAAAAGCACCAGTGAAATAAGGTGGCCAGAGCTGGAAAATTCTGCTGTGGGCTTGAGTCCAGATTTTGAAAACCTGCTGCCTACATTTTGGGTCAGGAGCTTGGGATACAGGGCTTGCGTGTGAGCCTGGATTGGGCCATAAACAGTGATGAGATTTTGCTGTTTAATGGTCTCGAGCTGGGCTGCCTGGCTCATGAGCTGCCTGTTCCTAGCCACTTGCTTTCCTGAGGACCTCTCGGACGCAGGCAAGGAGCAGGCTGTGTAAATGATACTGGCTGGCCTTAGCCAGTTTTTGGCTACCTTTCCTGTGGGCATCATCCCATTTTCCTGCCACAGGGCTAGATCAGACAATCTCAGAATAGTTTGGGTTGGAAGGAACTTCTAAAGGTCATCTAGTCCATCCCTCTGCAGTGAGCAGGGACATCTTCCACCGGATCAGATTGCTAGGAGTCTTGTCCAACCTGGCCTTGAATGTTTCCAGGGATAGGGTATCTGCCTCTGCCATCTAACTCTCCTGGCAACCTGTGCCAGTGTTGCACCACCCTCAATCGTAAGAAATGTATTCCTTTATATCTAGTCTGAATCTCCTCTCTTTTAGTTTAAAACCATTGCCTTTTGTCCTATCACAACAGGCCCTGCTAGAAACTCTGTCCTCATCTTTCTTACAGGCCCCTTTTAAGTATTGAAAGGTCACAATAAGGTTTCCCTGGAGCGCTCTCTTCTCCAGGCTGAACAACCCCTACTTTCTCAGCCTGTCCTCATAGGAGAGGTACTCCATCCCTCTGATCATTTCTGTGACCCTCCTCTGGATCCACTCCAACAGGTCCATGTCATTCCTGTGCTGAGGGCTACAGAGCTGGACGCAGTACTGCAGGTGGGGTCTCACCAAAGTGGAGTAGAGGAGCAGAACCACCTCTCTTAACCTGCTGTCCCTGTTGTGAAAAATGGTAGAGTTGATAGGGCTGGTGGGAAACAGAGCTACTCAGCTCCAGAGGGTAAGGGCACCCAGAAGGTTTGCGGTCAGTGGGTGGTCACAGGGTGACTGCTGTGGGTGGAAGGAAGGCTGTGCAGCCTGCTGTGGTAGAGGGAGAGGTTGGCCACTGGTGGATTGAAACATAATGGCAAAGCTGAATAGTAAGTCTAGCTCAAGAAGGGTGATGCGGTGATGCGACAGGGTCTTAGAGACCGTGAATCTCTGTCTTTTGAAGGTTTTCAGTGCTTGGCTGGGCAAGGCTTTGAGCAACCTTCTCTCGTTTTGGAGACCGCCCTGCTTGGGCTTTGACTGGATACCTTCAGGGGTCCCTTCCGGCTTAAATTTTTAATTGCTTTCTTAATTGTAAGAACAGCCTTACTTTAGTTATGTGAATATACGGTGCCAAACACATGGGACCTCAGTCCTTGCTTGAATAGGACAGCAGTAGGAACCACGGTCTTGTCAGAGTTGGAAACCATGTGCAGTATCAAATGGGTGGGAAGGGCAGCTTAGTTAGCATGAACCACCTCTTCCAGCTCAGAAACTGAGGCAATGGCAGATTTAGTACTCATGAAGTTTCACTACAACTCAAAGAGAGGAAGCCTTGCCCGATGTGAAGATATCCATCGGGAGTTTATAAAGTCAGCATTCAAGATCTTGGTTTGTGTTGAGCCCATGTTCTTCATCTCGTGGTTACCCTATCAGAACAATGGGGATAACAGTTCTTCCCTGTCTCCTGGGGCTCTTGAAGGTGTCGAGGTATGAAAGGTTACAAGATGCCCAGAAATTTTAACGGTGTGAAATACCTAATCCATATGGATCAATGTCCCCTTGATTTTTTTTTTTGAGACTTTCTGAAATGCCTGTGATTTATTCTCCTTTGAACACAGTGAATGCACTGTCTGCCAGGCAGTGCGGATGTTCTCATTTATAACTATAATATCCTTTACTCAAATTCCTGAGAACATGTTCCAGAAACATATGTAATTTGCCAGGTGAGAGTCCATAAAGATGGGATGGGTGAAAGAATACAGATGGAAGAGCAACACTTCTGTCTCCCTGAAGAGTCTTTGAGAAAACCTTGCAAGTGTAAAAAAAAAAAGTTTCTTCTTCCCATTATTTCATCTGTAATTCCAGGTTTCAGGCCAAAAGCACAAGTGATGAGTGACATGGCCTATTGTCGTCAGAATATGTCATTATGATCTTGTACTGTTTCTAATTGGTCCAGAAGCAGGAAATTCCAGAAATCTCCCAAGCAAGCCCTCACCTCTGGGATTCTCAGTCTGTGCTGGCATCTCTGTCAGGTTTGGATCAGTTTTCATTTAAAAAATGATTACACTTCTGGTTGTTGCTCTACCAAAGACGCTTCCTACTGTAACCCCGTGCACAGCTGTCCTGCTAACTATCCAACTGGGATCTATGCGGCGGTGAGTGGAGATGAAGTCATCCAGTTTGGGGTGCGGGACTGGGGGATGGCGGAGCTGGAGTCTGGCCTGTGCCTGCCTGGGGGCTGCTCTGATTTGGCCCCGTTTGCTCCATCTCCGTATGTTTTCAGAGGCATCTCAGCTTGTGACAAAAGCAGGCAGGTTCCATGTGAAAGGTGACTGTGCAAAATGCTGCTGTTCCTTGGTTGCTCTTTAGAGAGAGGGAGGTAACGGCTCTCTCCATTTGACTCAGATTTGTGAACAGTTTTGACAAACTAGGTGCTGTATTTTTCAGCAAAGAGGCTTTACCAGACATTTTGGCCTCTCTGATCCTCAGTGCCATGAGGAAGGAGGTGTACAGGGCTGGTTACAGGTGCTGTAGAAGGGAGGGAGTAATGCATCTCTCCAGGGCAGCTGGGGATGAATAATGGACCAGAGCAGAGAGGGTCCTGTTGCCCTTCTGGACCTCTTGCTTTCAAAGCTGTTTAGCCATGTCCTTTTGGTGTGATTATACAAAAAAAAGCAGTAAGAAAAAAAATAATTCCTCTGTTTGTGAGCAGAGGAATGCTTCTTTCCTGCAGAGCCAGGTCTTGGGATTGGCTTCTTTGGTGCCTAGTGCAGGAAATATTTCCCATAGTTGGGAGTATTCAAAATGTTTGTCTTTCACTGGGATTCCTTGGTGCCTGGTAAAGATTTGGCTTATGCTACAGCTTGTCTTATGGGGTCTTTCAGCACACATCTTCATATATGTGATGCTTCTGAAAGCTCTGCCCTGCTTGGTTGGGTGACAGAGACAGACCTGTGAACTTCCAGCACAGTTATAAGATCTGCATCAGCAAGTTTGTTTTTAGCACTCAGGCTGAAAACAGCAGAGCGAGAAAGCCCCTGAAGTAATTGCATTCCCTGCACTGGCATCTTCCTTTTAGTGACTGTGTGTATTTGTTTACTGGCCTTTATAGGTGTTTTCAAGTGTTTAACAGGTATTGCAAGTAAGAGTGTTCGTAGTATTGAGATTTGTACAAACTTCCTGTCCATGATCCGTGTCAGCATCTCTTTAAAGCTCAAGCATGCTTTCTTTAATAGTCTTTTCCAAGGGCCTCTTTGCAGAAGCAGCAGCAGATTTGGAGCAAATGAATAACACAGCAATAACTTCCAGTGATTCCAGCAGTGATGGTACAGTCTCTTTTGATATACAGTAACCTCCTCCCCCTTATCAGAAGGTTTTTCCCACTCTGAACATCACTGCCTGACATGATCCTTACACCCTGAACATCACTTTCCTATTTAAGGAAACTGATTGAATTAAATCACATGTGCATCAAAGCTGGCGCTGGAGGTTTAAAGGGTATTTACAGAATACAGAAGGTAAAAATACCACCTGCGGAGTTCTTTCCAGATGGGACAAATTTCACGTAGCTTCTGGACTGTTGGATATGTCAGTCTTCACAGGGACGTTCTGTAGCCTCATCATCACCTCATATCTGAGCCTGACAGTATCAAGAGAAGCTTAAGCGAGTTAAACCCTCAAACCACTGGGATCCAAGCTTCTGCCTCTCCTAATACCCCACCTGTCCACAGGCTTGGAGTTGGTGTTGGCTTTCCCAGAATCCTCTGACGTTTTAGTGACCAACAAAACAGTCGTGCTTGAGTTAAATCCATTGCTGCTGTCCTGCTGCCAACTGCTGGATGTGTTCCTGTCCTTGTGTCCCAGTTTGAGGGGACACCTTGTCAGGCAGCTCAAGTGCCAAGGAGGGCAAGAGTGAGTTTTCAGAGACGTGCATTCAGGAAAGGATTAATTTGGGTCTGCCAGGATGTGGTTACGTTGGTGCGGGGTCTCGGACACATAAGTTGTGTGCGCGCTGCTGGCAGCGTGGATAGGAACCATGAGTAGGAGGCTGAATGTATGGGCCACAAGAGTGGGGATATCCCTCTGTATGGTCCCTGAATCAGGAGGAATCTCTCATTACAGTGATTGTGGAGTAACTCTTGGAATTTTTTCTTTTTTGTGGAGGCCCTATATAACCATTGGTGAAGATCTGTCTGTAAGATGTCAAGTGCACATATAAATAGAGCTGGAAATTAGGCAGTAATGAACTGATCCATTCAACTGGTCGAAAAAAGAGGTTTCAGTGTCTTTGACGAGGTAGTCATTAAAAGTGAATGTCATCTCTTGCAGTGTCATTAGTCTACATGATGAAAATGGGATTTTTGTTTTGTTTTGTTTTCTAGCAGGCTTCTGGGAATGATTATTCAGTGAGGGAAAATATATAATACCCCGATAATCTAGAGTTGTTGGAGCTTTCAGTGAAGTCTCTGAAGTATTGGCACAATGATGAATGGTCTCTTCTGGAATACAGAAATGTATAAGACATGAAATAAATCCTTCATGCATTGCAGAGCTTTGGCATAGTGCTGCTTATCTTAAGGGTATTATGCAAATCTGGTGCCTATTTAAATCTTGACACTCTCATCTGGAGCCAGGTGTATTAGAAACTTGCTTTTCTCTGAGAATGTTAATTTGTCAAATGCTGACTGCTGGTTTCATCTCAACTGACTCATCGTTCCCGTGAGTTACAGTCCAGTTTCTGGTCTAGCTCCTTTCCAAGGGGACAGAAAATGCAGTAGGAGATAACCATTGATGACAAATGTAGTGTGTGTGCTAGGAGCCACAGAAATCCTTGTAATGTGATGAGCCAGAAGGATGCTCTTTGGGTTGCAGCAGGGAAATAAAAAAGACTCGTTTGGTTCAAAATACTGTCTAATGGTTAAGCATCTTGGATTATAACCTGTTGTCAATGATAATCTAAGCTATATTTGTGGGATGCTATCATGGTAGTGTTGGAGTCCATTCACCCTGGTATTCTGTAGTGGATAACCTGGGTTCTTTGGATGTTCTTTCTGCTGTCTTTGGGTGGATTTCTCACTGTCACGAGGTGATGTCCATGACTGCATCTCTCTCTCTTTCAGTAGCGACATCAGTTGCCTTGCCTAGGGCTGATCCTCCCAATTATCTGTGGCCATTCTAGCAGCCATAAGAATGCTTTCCCACTTGCATGCCTTGTTTGGGAGTTGGCTGTTCTTTCTTGTCCTCTGAAAGGACGAGAGTACTTCTGCATGAACAGAAGTATTGTTTCCTGCTTTCTGTCTTCAGAAAGTTTGTTGTCCACTGAGGCAGTAGAAATGATATTGTGCGGCTTGTATGAGCAGTTTCACACATGAGCAACAGAGAGCAAACACGCTGGAGTGAACGGTCCATTGGGTGAAAATGATTCATTCCAGCTCTGGAGTGAGCAGCTTTGAGTAATGAAGTCATGGACTGGCTCACAAAAACTCACGGACTAGTTCACCGATGATGAACATTGAAGCCGCAGTGACTGCTACTTGCAGTTAATTGTTTGACTAATCTAGGGGATAAAGTGAGAGACGGTGATGGAGTTTACTTTGTGCTGGTTCCACTGGCGGTCATGAAGAGAAGGAGGAAAGTTAGTTTCATCCAGCCACTGCTCTTCTAATATGCTCTGTCAGATGCTTTAAATGGTTAGACAGGGCTGACTGAGAACTGTCCACTAAAACTGCTGCTCACTGGAAGGTTGGTTGTGTGGAACTAAAATTTTGCTGAGACGTGCCAGCTTGCTATTGCAAATTTTTTTTATTTTTTTTTCTTTTTGGAAAGGGTCAACATATTTTTGGCAAAACTTCCTTTTTTACAGGAAGGGTTAGAGTTTTCTGAAGTAATTTCATTTCCATCAATGTTTTCCCAGGAATCCACTCTCCCCATCCTTTGTCTAGATCTTTCCTCTTGGCTAGATGTGGGAATGATGCTCATTTCTGGCTTGAGCCCATCCTGTTTTGGGGTGGGTATCCCCTGGCCCTCAACTAGAGAAGTAATTTCCTATGCAGATGCAATGATGGCCTTTGCGGTGTTGTGAGGCTCAGTATAGCGCTCCTGGGGGTGAGTTCCCAGCTGTTGTTTTGAAGGACAGAGCACTGAGAGCTCAGCCTCTCTCTTCTTTTTGCCCTTTTCCTTGAAAGATTTGCATTTACCCACAGCTGTTGACCTCACGGATGTTAAGTGGTTGCTGTTCATCAATGGAAACGACACATCCTTCTTCATTCAACACATTAAAGCCTTGAGGAAATAATGATTATTTTTCCTCTTGGTAATGTTTCACCAGTGATGGGGAGCAGTGATGGGGATGCGGCAAACGCTGATGTAACCCATCCTGTGCAGTGTGGTGCATGCACCGCTTGCAGGTCTGATGGTTGGGTCTTTGGCAGGCTCTCCCTTGCGTGCTGGAGGACACACGCACGTTGCTGCATGATTTAGCCAAGCCTTGGCTGGCCCTTGGGGCTTTGTCCTGGCTGCTTATGCTTCAAACTGAGTGTTCAAACGACAATGTAAGGTTTCTGCCTTGGAAGTCAGCAGAGATCTTTGTAAGGCAGAAAAATGAGCCCTGGGTTGCCAAGATGACCCAGTGTAACCCACAGCCCCAGAGTTCGGCTTTCTCAGACCCCAGGCCTGGTTTGGTGCAGCACAGCTGTGTGACCTTGGCTCAGTTTTGCTGAGAAAATTGTTTCTGAGCTGTGAGAAAGTCTGTCAGCTAAAGGCGTGCAAGGTAGGAAAAGGGAAAACAGAGTGTAATTGTTGAGATAATGATTTAGGGATTCAAGAGGGAAACTGTTGTTGTGTAAGTTATAAAACTAAGGGAAAATGTAGAGAAATGGAAGACAGCAACTACGAAGACTGAGAATCAGCCTGTTTGAGGAAGGCTAACACATCCCCACCTGACTGATGATGGCTTGGCCAGCTATCACACTGGGTGTGCTGATACTTAACCTAGCAGCATGTAACTTCTAGAAAGCTGCTGGGGACATTAACCAATAAATAATTATTCTGTACCCATAAATTGTGTGTATCCCACCTGTCGAGCTCTTTGCATAGAGTGGAACTTGTCTGAATATTTGCCAAATTTCTTCTGCATGTCAAGGATCTCATCAGGCCTTTGAAGACACTGAATGAGGAGATTTCAGCTGTCTTCCAGAAGACCTGTCCTTGTTTTCAGCCTACCATTTTTGGTTACTGAGGCACTATTACGGCTCAACTGGCTCCTTTGTGAGGTGACCAAAAGGTACAGAAAATATGCCTGGCATTTGCAGCCTTTCTTAAATTAAGGCCATGACAATGTCTTTGCTGAATATAACTTAGACTAGTGGTCCATCCCATAATAATGCCCAGGATGCTGGAGGCAGCTTAGAAATACAATGGACACTCCGCTGGATCAGGATGGGAATAGTTGGCAACTAAAGACTGTGCTGAGAATATCTTCATGCAATGCCTTCAGTCAAATATCAGTCAAGTTTTAATGTGGGGAAGGGTGTATCTCAAAAGTAGAAGGGGACAATAAGGTCTGATTAGGGTAATGTTCAGGATGTGTCATCGATCAAGCAGAGGACAGCAGATTACCTGCTAACTAATAACAAACTTTTCTTCAACTCTAATAACAGATCACCAGTTCCAGACTACTGGCTCTGTTTAGGCTACCAACCGTCTTCTGGCTCTCCTTCTTTGATGCCTTAAAGGACAAGACGGGTGGAGGAAAAGTGGGAATCCCAAACGTGGTAATGTTACATAGCTGAGATGTCTTCGGCCTGAAGTCTGAGGAGATTTTTTTCTTCTCTGCTTAAACCAGAACCTATATACCAAAGACACAGCGATCCCAGCTGTTTCCAGCAGCTGAACTGCATGAATGAGGGCCCCGCCATGCCTCAGGCTGTGAGTGCAGCTGAATCAACAAATGAAAACAGAAGGAAAATTGACTATGAAGACCTTTCAAACTAAAAAAAAAATAAAAAAATTAAAGTGATGCAGGCAGCAAGGTGCACCCCATCCCAGGTGTGTATTACTTTTCTGAACTGCTGGATCCTGATGAGCCGATGTGTGAAATCCTGCAGCCCCTGAGCACGAGTCTGCTGGAGCAGATGACTTGGGTGAGGGTGAGCAAGCCCATGTGGTTACCATTGCTCCACTTCATCAAAAACCCTTCTTACAAGGGGAAGTGAGCTCAGCAAGCTGGGAAAGTGTCATAGCAGGGGCTGGAGGAATGGCTGGAGGGCAATAGGAGAAATTTTACACAAACCAGCTGGCATATGGGTGTGTTTGGTTACATCATATGGAAAGACAGACGGATCCTGCAAGGTCTGGGTGCGTTCCAGACAATCCTGAGACCTCCTCACCTCCAGTCTCCTAATAAAGACTTTGCTGCGTGAGAACTGCTGTTCCTCCTTTGCTGCCTTTCCCTATGAATCACTCCTTTGTAGTCTTACGTGGCTGCTGGAGTTAATGTGAACCAAGTGGCTCTTGGAGGAAGGGGAAAGGATTTGCCCCTTGTCTCATCTCAGAGGTGGAGATGCAGAGGCTGATTTAGATGCAAGGGAAGTCAGTAGGAGACTTCCCCTTCCCGTCAGTGGGTTTGAATTGCAAAGTGCTTGAGGAGTGTAGGGACAACACCTACCATAATCCAACCACACCAAAATACAGCTCAGTTCATTTCTGGGCAGTGGCAAATTGGCACTGACCTCAGGGAAGTTATGAATTCTATCAGTGAGGTAATTAACCACAGTTTTTGGAACAGGCAGATATGCTGGGCTATAATTGGCAGCAGCTGGAATTTTTTCTCTCCAGGTAATGTTATTCATTTTCTGGAGATAGGAGAGAGGTGTTTGAAATTGATGTGGAGAGTACGTTTGGAATTTCTGCCCCTTGATCATGGAATGTTCTTTCTGGTCTTGCCTGTCACTAAACTTCTCACTATACCCAAATCTTTCCTCAAAACCTCATGCCACCAGTTGGTGAGATTGGAGCAGTCAGACCTGTAAAGCTCTGTGTCTTGTCTCTAGGACTGGATTGTGCCTCGTGCTTCCTGAGAAATTAAGGCTATATGATAGCAGGGTTTGATATCCCTCTAGTACTGTTATGTGATTTATTATTACTAAGTATTATAAAATACTGTCTTGATTCCTACTGAGTCTGTAGCCTGAAGAACTTCTTGCATTAGTCAGTTCTGTGGTTAAATTGCATGTTTCTTTGGATTTCAGTTTCTCAACTTCTGATGTCCTGGAATACTGCCTGTAAGAAGTGGTGAGACGGATACATTCCTTGTCCTTTTGACTGAAGGCATTCTTCTTTGGATGACTGCTTCAGGATCTACTTTTCACCGTTGTCGTCCTTCTCCATGTTGTTGATCCACTTGTTCTGTTTGTGGCCCTCAGTCATGTCAGCAGGGCTTTGGGGACAACACTTGAAGAGGACTCCAAGGAATAAAATTTGGTGTTTTTCTCTTGGCCTAGGCTGTCAGTTCCTCACTTGCTTTGTGATTGAAATAGTCAGTCGGAGCTGTGAAACCCATCTCTAAGAGTATTTAAGAGGCAACATAGACAGCACAGTGAAATAATGTTAAAAAAGCCTTGTGTGAATTCTACTGCTTGCCTCTGGCGTTCTGCAGTCAAGACACTGTACTTACTGAGCTTGTGTCTCTGGTTGATATTTGAAGCAAAATTTACCATGAGGCTTTGCCTCCTGGGGTTTTTTAAGGAAGACTAGAAAACAGGGCTTTTTAGATGTTATTTAAGCTTAATAAAAAACCTTAAAGCTTTACTGATATGCTAAAAGCTCAGAGGTCAGCTTCAGATCCAGAATTTATTTACCCAAGAGGTCTGGGTGATTTCGTAGATCATAAAAACACAACTTCAAAAGTAATATTTTATTTCACAGCGGTGGTCTCCGCCATAAGGTAAGGTCAGGTCAGGAATCTATTCCTGGGAGAGAGACAGCAGCCCTGGCAGATCTGCTTTCAGATCTGCAGAGGAATGCCCCAGCGTGCCCTGAACCTTCCCCACCAGGAGAGCAGAAAGAGCAATGTCAGTGCACGAGGCTGCCTTGTACTCTGCTCCCCACAGTGACAGAGGACGTCTGCTGCTGCTGCCTCTGCTAACACAGACGTGAGTCTTCAATGTCTTCTGTTCATCAAGGCTGCAGGTACCTGGGGCTGTTGCCAGGAGTGATGGGAAAGTAGCACAGGTACTTGTCAGTGGTGGAAAGCTTCAGAGATGAGATGTCTGTGTTCTGTGAAAATGAGTTATAATACTCATAATTATGTCCAAGGTGGTCACTCTGATACTTTGCAGATGAGTTCTGCGATGCCACTCTGGTCTCTTCCAGCCCCAAACTGTCTCTTGTTCTATTAACGCCAAAAAACAACCCCCATGGACCAGACTTGCTTGCTGGAGTTGTTGGAGGCATTTTCTTGGCTGTGGATAAAAGAGTAACTGCAATGATCAGAAATAAGCTTATCGCAAGAGAGCTGAGAGATGTGGCTGAGTTAACGGCCTTCATGTGATGAAATGTGAACAATATCAGACCTTGGCCCAGGGCTAAACGTACTGCAATGCAGGAAGCCAGAACAGCCAAAAGGTGAATCTTTGAGTGCACTAAAATTCAGGCTGGTGCCAGGTTTTGATGCAGGAAAAAGGTTTATTCAGAGAACGATCAGAGATCCTGTTACTGCTGTTTCAACAGAGGCCACTGTCCAGCCTCAGGGCTGACCTACAAGGACCCTCTTTTCCAGACCAGACACTTCTCTTACTCATTTCTAAGGGATAAAATAAACTGGAACAGAGATGGAAAGGCCCCAGTCTCCTGTTCTACCAGCTAGATCACAATGTACAGGAAAAGAATATCTTTCATAAGCCTTGGAGACCTTACCCACCTTGTTCCTCATTTCTGTATTAAGTGCTGTCAAAGGCTGTCATTCTCTAATTTAAACCCCAAAACTTATAAATTCTTTAACAGACACACAGTGGCAGCATACTCTTGTTTTAGGGGCCTTACTCCTAAAAATACCATGGCAAGGGCTTTTCAGGGTCCATTCTTACTCCCTGCTAGACTGGCTGGGTCTCCCATGAGCAGGTTGGTGATGGCAGGGGTGAAGGTGGGCTTAAAAAAAGAGCAGTTGTTCCAGTCTGCTCTAAGCAGAGGAAGTGGAAGGTGATGGGTAATTAATTTAGCACTCAGCGTGGCTGCTGTCCCGTGAAAATAACAACAACTGTAATGAATCCGTACAGAATTTGCTTTGGTCTGGAAATGAGAAGAGATTGATTGAGGTAAATGAGAAGGAAAATCGCACTAAGAAAAAAAAAATGTAGAAAGGAAGGAAAGGACCAGAGACGGTCATTGCTTGTTGCCAGGCAGAGCCTTCTGGTCTCATTTCCTGGTGTCGTGCTCAGCAGTGGCTCCTCAAAGCCAGTGCTGAAGGCTGGCTATCCAGCTCTTCTTCACCACTGTTTGGTGTTGATGTCCTGGGCAGAACTTGATGCAATGAGAAGTGACAGTGTTGGTGATTATAGATATGTTACACTGATCTTTGCCCTGAAGTTAAAATGTTGTAGAAGTCTTGGTATTTGGGAAATTCTGATGTACTCCATAGTTGGTTAAAAAAAATTATGGTGCAAAGGATTGTTTCTTGCCTGCTGATCCTGGATAGAAGATGGGAGCATGTCCCATCCTATGATGCTGCCAGCAGGGAGACAGTGGGAGATTGCAGGGCTGCTGGTGGTGGGTCCCTTGCTGGGTGGCTCCAGGCAGACTACCACACTTCAATGGATTTGGTTTCTACTGAACCTTTTTCCTCTCTCATCAAATGCTGTTTGAGAGCAAAACTGCCTAAGTGAGAGTGTAATTTTTTACAATTTTCTTAGTTTGCGAGTAATAAATTTTGCAGTAGTGGAAAAGAAGCTAGGAATGACCATGATGGGACAGGTGATGGCCACAGCTTCCTCATTACCAGACTGCAGCAGTGGCTGTAAGTGCAGGCATTGGCACAATAGCAGGGCAGGCATACATGATAACATCTCCCAGCGCTAAAAACTTTCAGTATTTGTCAGTTCAGGAGTTGTCCTGCACTAAATATAGATTTTGTGTATTCAGTGGTACTTGATGGGCTTTTCTTCCATATACTTGTCTCATTTTCTATTGAACACCTTTAACATCCACAACCTCCTTTTACAGTGAGAGCCAATATATTCAGGGTAAAGGCATCTGCTTCACTGGATTGGAACAGCTTCATTTGATGCTCCTTCCAAATTCTTTTATTGGAAGAGGGAGTGAACAGTGTCCACCTCTCCGTGCCACTGGTGATTTCATAGACTTTTGTCCTTTCCTTCTAAGCATTAACTCTTCTAGGCTGGAGAGTCCTGGCGTCCTTGACCCTTTCATACAGGAGCTGTAGTTACCTCTGACCAGCCTTGCTTCCCTTTGCAAAACCACAATATCCCTTCTAAGATGAGGGAACACCAACCCACAGCATCTTGCTCAGGAAACTGGCTG
>NW_010163102.1:0-579 GCF_000695765.1 Mesitornis unicolor
AGCAAAGCACGCAGCGAATACATATAACTAATTGGTTGCTGTCCATGCGTCCTGACGTATGGACGGTACGCCTACTTGCGGTTAGGGAGTCCGGCTCTTATCTTCCTTAAAGTTGCAGATGAGCCTTATTCGCACGCTGGGTTGATCACATCCACAAGATCATGGCCGCGCTGGGAGAGCCAGCACTCCACATGTAGCCAAAAAAGCTTTGTTCTCTAAAGTTCCATGCTTAGATATCTTGTCCACATTCACCTCTATTTTCGTGGCTGCTAGTAGGAGCTTTCTCTCAAACGGAAACGGTCAAGCTCGTCTCCCACACCAAAGATGCTAGGACTGAAGACTGTTGCTGGCTCTTGTCTTTCCTGTTAAGCCAATTTGTAGCCCAACAAAGCCTGTGGTTTTGGGCTGCTTTGCTTCCCTTGGAAGCTAACGTTTGCCACAAGTCATTCTCTGGAGCTGCCCAGAGCTGGTATCAATTTGGAAAACGTTTGACTCTTAGTCACACAGGAAAGAGGCTAGGAATGAAAGCTGTTTTTGGATTTCTCTTTCCATGCAAAGTTCTTCTTTAGCGAAACTAAG
>NW_010163102.1:932-1337 GCF_000695765.1 Mesitornis unicolor
TCTTCTGTAGCCAAACATAGGCTTGGGCTGTACTGTTCTATGTCAGGCTATCTTATCCACGTTTGTCTGCAATTTCCGTAGCTACTGGTAGGAGCAGTCTCTGATTTGGAAATGGTAAAGCTCTTCTCCCACACCAAAGATGCTAGGATTGAAGACTGTTGCTGGCTCTTGTCTTTACTATTAAGCCAATTTGTAGACCCACAAAGCTTTTGGTTCGGGGCTTCCTTGCTTTCCCGGGAAGTCAATGTTTGCCACCAGGCTTTCTCTGGAGCTGCCCAGAACCTGGTTTCAATATGGCAAACGTTCGATTCTAACGCACACCAGAAAGGGGCTAGGACTGAAAACTGTTGCTGGATCACTCCATCCATACAAAGTGCTTCTGTAGCCAAACAAAGCTTTGGGCTG
>NW_010163103.1:0-333 GCF_000695765.1 Mesitornis unicolor
CTCCTGATATTCTGTGTGATTCTGTGTGATTTGGGCTGGAAGGACCTCATTTTGCAAGTGACAAGCTGGGCTAAAATGCCCACAGATACAAGTAACAAAACCTGTGTTAGAAGCACAGCATAAAAAGTAATCAGCAACAAGGAACAGGCTCCTTCCTGATGGTGTTACCCAGACCTCCTTGGTGGGATGCCTGAGTCCAGGTAGGTTTGGGGTTTGCTTCCTTGGCTCTGGTGGGCAGGGGCTGTCGGCTTCAGTGGATTTGAGGAGACTGATGCCAGGCTCCGGGAGAGGCCAAGGGATGGTTCTGCCTTGAGTTCATTTGCTCCCGCTCAA
>NW_010163103.1:364-19126 GCF_000695765.1 Mesitornis unicolor
CTTCCCTTTCTTCCAAGATCAGTAGATGTAGCAACTGGAGGAGTCTTCTGTAGGTGATTCTACCTGGTCTTAAATAAAATGAAAGAAGAGGCAAAACCAAACATAATTTGGATTGGATGTAAGGAAAATACTTTTTTAGTGATGGTGACCAAGCACTGGAAAGAGGCACCCAGAGGTGTGAGGGAAATCTCTAGCCCTGGAGAGTTTCAAAATTTTTCTGAAGAAGGCCTTGAGCAGCCAGATCATCCTTAAAGTTGGTGACTTTCTGCAGAAGCACAGTGAATCTTTTCTTTCCTTTGCTCACCTGCTGCCCCCTCACCTGTCCATGGTGGAGATCAGGGTTTGGATGGTGATTTACAGCAGTATAATTTGGCAGAGAGCGCTGCTGCCATGTCACTGTGCTAAGGCCACTTGTGGGAAGCCCCCTTGGCTGCAACGCAGATTTTGGGCCCTTGTGCAGACAGCCTGGATCTGCCACCCAGCACCTGCCCACACACCTGGCACATCAGCAGCGCAGTCCTTCCCTTGCTGGCAGGGATGGATGAAGCCCACGGCCAAAGCTCTGTGCTTAGAGCCAAGCACTCGCTTAGGCGTGTTTTTTCTCTTAAGGAATAAGATGCCTTCTTGATGCCTTTACTCAGTGCCCAGACTTGTTGGTGCTGGTTTCTTGACCAAAGCCCGACCTAACTGAAGAGGAGCTGATGACCTGAGGTCATCTGCAGTCCAGACTCACCCACAGATGTGCCTGAGGTATCGCAGCGGTCTCCATGGCAGGTCTGCTCCATGGGCAGGAGCTTTTCCAACCCCTGAGCCCTCCTCTCCTGGGTGCTGCTATTTCCATACTAGGCTGTACAGTTACAGATTTTAAGATAAAGTGCTTTTCTTCCCCAGTTTTGTCTGAGTTACCATTTGAAACTGATATGACAGGCCTAAGGCTAGTATAGATATTTGTTACAAGTTCTCATTTCACAAACGTGTTGCCAGTCAAATAGCCTCCTTTTGCCTGAGCCTATTTACTCTCTCGGGGATCTATTTTTAAAAGTTATTAGCAGATTACTGGTTTTCTATCAACCTCAGGCACCAATCTTCCAAAGATACCATTGTACGTTAATAAGGTGCATTTGATAATCCTCAGATAAAGGCATTGGAAGTGGGGGGTGGGAGAAGAGGGAGAAACTCTTGTACCGATTCATTTAAGGGACATGGGCTAGAAAAGGGTTAAATATACTCATGTTTCTAAATGGCTGAACTACTGTATGTTGTAGTTTTCAACTGCAAATCATCTTTAATAGCAGACATCACGGGATGGCTCATTACATTAAGCTATTTTTCATGCTATCTCCTGTAATATCCTTTAATCCAATGCGTTTCAAATCACCTCAGGCTAAAATAAGAGACATAGCGATGTAATAGCCTAGTGTATTAGTGGGTTAATTGCCCTGTTGTACTCTCTAGTAGATATCTCTGGAATGAGTTCTATATTAATTGTAAATTGCTTAATACATTTAACTCCTTGAGCAGCTTGGTCCTCTGCTATGTCTTTAACGAGCAAGAAAAGTTTTGAGTTGCAAATAGTTGTTTTCTTTTAGCCAGTACTACAGGACCCTTCCTCAGCGAGCACCAACACGCACGGCAACCTCTCGACACTTGGGAAGAGTCAGCCCGAAGCACTAAAGGGAAATTGCTGCTTTTTCCTGGAAAGCCACAGAACAGAGCCTTGCTCTGAGAATGGCCAGAGGCCAGCTTCTAGATCGGGGTCTGCAGCGGTGCTGGGACTGCACAGACACAGTACATTACTGTGACTACCCCCAAACTGGACAATTGGAGAATCTGTGAAGGAAAAAAATAAAGGAATATTTAAATAATACGTAAGATATCGGGCTTTCATCTTGCCAGTGCCATGGCCAGAAAGGGAAGACAAATGAAATGCTCTGCAGCTCTGTCAGAGGATGCGACGGTGGGTCACTGACACGTACAGCTCTCAAAGTATTGCCCATAATGTGCAGTAGCTAGTTTTCTAAAATTACTTTTGCAGCACTAGGCAGACATGTCCACAGATTTGCAGTCACTTTTCTGAAGACTGGAATATAAGTGTCACCGGGCTGCTGGAGGGTAATGTCACTAATTTTCTTGGATTGCTCCCAGTTTGTGTCAGGGGGGTAGAAGAAGGAGCAGGCTCAGCAGAGGTCAGAGGGGGTTGTATAATTTGCAGGTGAGACGTTCTTTATTCATTTCTTCTGGGACACTCTGCTTTCTAGAACTCTTACTGTCAATTGAAAGGGAAGGCACAGAGGAGGAATGCTGAAAAACTCTATGCTCTGAAAATTTAGAAGAAACTCTTTCCTGAAGTGCCACCTATTGCTTAAAACCAGCAGCATCACAGCAGTGGTGGCGAGGAGACCACAGGTCAGCGGTTGGAATTCAACCTATGCAAAAGTCTGGTCCACCAGATCTGCCTGACCTGAGCTGCGCAGCTCCACCTGCTTCCCGCTGCACCCTGACTGTGTTGCTCACCTCTCATTTAAGTCATACTTCTAAAAATAAATATAATACTCATAAAGATGCAATTCAGGGAGCCTTTTATAACACACTTAACTTTAAACAAATGCTCAACTTCCAGCACTTTTAATGGAGCAGCATTTTAATGCTCCTTTCAGCTGAAGTTTCTACCAGAAGAGACGCTTTGGTGTGGGGCTTGTAACAGGGGGGCTCAGACAGGGCTTTCCCATCCTTGGTCTCCACATGCTCCATCTGATGAAGACCCTGAGCAGGGAGGCAAAGGGGAATGCACGTACAACTACTGCATTGGGGTGAGAAACAGTATGGTGCAGTGCAGTCTTGCACCTCTGTGAGCTTTCGGGATGATTTCCTGTTGGTGTTTCCACACAGGCCTTGAAGGTGGGGATCCAGGATTGCTCCATCTTCTGCAAGTACAGATCTGGTGTCACTCACCACCACTGCATACGACAGCTCAGGGATTTAAATTTGGATTTCCTGAGCTGCCCTGGGCTGTCTCTGATTCCTGCATGCAAGCAGGGTTATTATTAATACTCGTATAATTCACATTAACTTCATATGCGATTACTGCATACTAAAACGGCCATGTAGGAATTGCCACTGCTAATTAGAAATTGTTAACACCAAACTCTCATGGATGGAGAACTGTTTGTAAATTAGAGCCCAGTAATGTTATTTATCCTTTGCAGTGAAGCCATGGAAGGGAGGAACAATGCTGCGGGCTCTGTGTGCTCGCTGCGGGGAAGCTGGCAGCGGGTGAGGAGAGCAGACTCTTGCTCAGATGAAGTCAACTCAAAATCACCCTGGAAATCAGCATTTCCTTCAGCTACCTTTGTTATAAATGCAGCAAAACCGAAAGGCTGCCTCATTCCACTGCCATTTAGGCCTTTTTTTTTTTTGCGGTAAGGTAACCATACCGACTTCAGGGGAGTTACTCCTTATCTATACCTCAGGAAGGGAGAGAGGAGCCAGACACCCCAGTAATTCTACTCCAGCATTGCCTCTACCCATTAACAATTTCTCACATTCACATGAATAGTTAGTTTGGGCTAAAAAAAAAACCAAAAAACATCCCTCTGTTTTAAAACATAATGCAAAGATATTTATGAGACAAGCTGAATGAAGATTTTGTAACTTATAGAGGAAAATGCCTCTGAAACTAGGGAGGTGGTTGTTCTTTGGAGGAAAGACACAAAGTGCTTAGACTGCTGGAAAAAAAATTCCATCAAGTAATTCTCTATCTATAAAATAGGTGGTAATGCAATCTGAGCTTAATTTTGATGACACACTGTACTTCATAACAGTGACAACACCTTAAAAAATGTAATGAAAGGGCCTGATTTATTACTGAAATAATCCATTTAGCACTCCAATAAATAAAGGGAGAAAATACAACCAATGTTTCGGTAGAAGGGAAAAAAAAAGAGAGGGAAAAATTGCAATGCATAGCAGTTTTCTGTAAATGCATCTAGAGACTGTGACCACATGTTTTGGGGTTGATTATTTTTCTGAAGACAAATATAAATTCAAAGTTAGATTTGAGATTCAGGCCTGATGTCCGCCCTGCATTTTGACGTACTTTTAAAACAGCAGCCCTGTGACTCGGTAATGCAAGGACTGGTTTTGATTGACAAGTGGGAGGAGAAGGGGAGGAGAAAATGCGAACTTATTGCCTTACAAATATTTGATTTTGAATATGCTCTTCTAGCCATTATTAAGTGCAAAGCAAACGTATTTTCCCCTCATGCCAAATTTGTTTTAATAACATGACGTTACTTCTGCAAATGTCAGCTCCAGCCTCTTGCTCTCCATTTCAGTGGCACTTGGCCCCCAGCGAGGACTGGCAGGTTTTATACTCCCTCTACATCACTTTCATTAATCTGTTTAACATGCTACAGGACCTGGCAGTGGCAATGACAGTAAAAAGCAATAAAACCCTCATGTGGCAGATGTTTGTATTCGGGTACAGCGTCACACTGGAGAGAGCAGTTGTCCCTTCTCTAGATATGAAGAACTTTCCAACATAGTGACAGTCTTTTGGCAGAACAAGTTGCCTGAGGAGCGCGCTGGACTCTGATGCCACAAGATTTAAGGCCGTGTTGGACCAAGCCTTGAGGAAGGACGCAGAAAGGATGTGAATGTGGCTCTGCAGGGTCTGCTGCCCTCCAGGAGGAATGGTGTTAGTGGTGGCAGCTGGTAAAGGGGTTCTCCTGCATGTCCCCAGCATCGTGGGCAATATAAAGCCGTGGCTCAACAGCTCCCTCCTCCTCGCTGAGCCAGGAGCCAGGTCAAGCGGTGTTGGCTGAAACTCAGCCTGTGTGAGAAGATGTTGTGCACCCTCTCCCAGCCCAGCTTTCTTGCTGCACGCTGTTTCTGCAATCACTAAAATGAAAGGAAAGTACCATGGATGAAAAATTAGAGGAGAAAAAGCAGCAAACTGCTGCCATGTGGCCCTTTTTGGGGGATACTTTGCTGTGTGGCCGCAGAGCCACATCGGTGGCTTCATCCTTTGTGCCCAGGCCCTCAGCAGCCGAGGCTGGAGGAATGGCTCCAGTGCCTGTGTCCCATGGCACCCTGCCTGGCCCTAATTGGCCTGTTTGTTTTGCAGTAAGTGATTCCTGCCTGTCTTGGGGTGGATTGTTTTTCACACCATTAAATGAAGTTCTGCTGTATTGATCCCTGTTTTTCCAATTTGAAGCCTGAAAAGTGATGAAGACATTTTCTTGTTTTCTCATGTACTTTTCCCTCAGTTCGTTTAGGTGACCTGTCTTTAGTTCCTTGCTCTGCCCGCTGTAATTGCTTCTTCAGAGTAATGTTACACCATCAGTGCAGTACTGCAGCCAGGGTACGTTTTTATGGAAGGATGAAGGAAGGCGAGGTTGAAGTCATCAACCAATATTAACTGTGGAAGGTTTGTCACAGGTGACATCTCAATAGCAATTGTCTCAGTGTCTCCTGCTGGAGACTCAGTAAAATAGTGCAGAGGATGAGGGCAGGACCATGGGACAGCTTTTTCTCTTCAGGTCTGCTTAATATTTTGCTTAAGAGATGGAAACATCATGGAATATTATCTTTCTCTGGGCAAAGATATTGTCATTTGTGTCCTCTTTACCTCTGTGAAAAATTTAAATACTTGAATGTTTGCATTAGGTTTTCCCAGGTATCTATTTTTGTTTAGCGCTAACGTAAGGGGTGGATTTTTTTCCAGAAGAGATCAATAAAGCGGGTGCTGAACTTACATTTAAGTGGCAAGTTTAATTAAGGAAGGAGCAATGGTTGCTCCAATGCAGCCTCACTTGCAATCAATTAAAGAATGAGGTCTAAACCGAGCCTGTGCACACAGAGAGTATTCCTGTGGCTTCAGTAGGCTCCAGATTTGCAGACTTCACTGATGGAAAGCGGCAGAAGTGCAGTGAAGCATGCAGTGAACATGGGAGGTTGGAATTGCATGCCCAAGCTGACCCAGCGAGCCTGGTGCAGCCCGGGATGCCCTGACTGCTCAGGGTGGGCATGTAGGACTGCTCTGCTGGTTTGCCTCACTGTTAAGGTATGGATGAAATGTAAAGTGATTTACTGAGTGTTTCATAGCAGCATCTTGGGCACCTCTGCACACACAGGCTGCCTCCTGGCACGCTTGTGTCGCTCTGGAGTGAGACAGGGACTCCTCAGACTCCACGATACTCCAGAACATTTCTGCTCCCAGTCTTCTCAGGTATTTTTGATCCCCCATTCACAGGGATAAAACATCCTTGTTTTAAGGAACTTCTTGTTGCTTTGATTTCTTATGGAAGTGGATTTTGGTGGCTCTGCAATAAATGGTGGAGCGTAGCACTTTATTTTGCTTTTCCTTACAGGAAGGGAGTGAAGCAAGTGCTAAGAAAGAGGCAGAATTGGCAACTCCTGTGCAAGGCTGGGGGAATATGTCCCACCTCTGAGTAGCTTCCCAAGGGAGCTCAGCCCTCCATCCCTGCTGTGATACTGCTTATTAAAGAGGGGGTCTGTGAATGCCCAGAGCCCAGCATGGCTCAGGTAAGCTCAGGTATGAGTTTGTCCCCCAGTCATGGAAACAATTCTGCCAAGAGCAAGGGGCCTGGAGGAGCGTCTGGAGTCCGGGGTGCAGGAAGGCAGTTGTGTATGGGGCCTTTGCAGGATCAGGGCACCAGAGGCCGACCTCAGTGCGCACTGATTAGGAAGATGATGAATCTCTTTATTTTGCATTACTGCTATCATCATTATTATTATGCGCATAGGCCTGAATTATGTAAGAACTTTACTGCACAAACTGCGTTTGCCTGCTGCGAGCAAAAAAGAGAGGAAAATTCCTTTGAATATCTTCTGATCTAAAGGGGTGGGAAGTGCTGAGAGAGGAGGCTTTGGGGGCCAGGATCAGTCTTGTGTGCTCTCAGCATCTACGATCATGAGGTCCCTGCTCCTAATTGGCCTTTCAAAGGGTTATCATAATATCAAGTAATTTATAACATAGACAAGAGATAGGGAAAGGGATGCAGCAGAAAAATAAACTCGTGCCAATGTATTTTTTCAAGAATAGCAAGAAAAATCCAGTGTGCAGTTTGAGAACATGATGCCATACAGATATGTGGGGGCAAATCATGTCCGCTGGATCTGAGTGGCACGATAGGTTTCAAAAGGGTAACTGCGCTAGGCAGGGTAAACAGCAGAAAATACACAAATAAGGAGGATTTAATAATTTCTTTATTTACGCTCCAAATGTAAAATCCTTGGGCAAAAAGCTAAAAATTAGGAAAGGGCGTAACTTGCAGAAATGGGTGCTCTGTTCATCACCTAAGCAATAGGAGAGGATTCCTTTTTAAAATTTTTTTTATTGTAAACTACCTTATGACAATCGGTGATAAAAGAGCTGAGCCTTTCAAAAATCCATTTTAATAAAACACCATATGACCTCATAGATATGCATAGGATTTAGAAATAACATGGATTTTAATGAAGGTACTTGAAAGGTATGGTGCCATATTGCAATTTTATGGAAGATCTTAGATTAATGAAATTAAACGTGAACTGCATTGTTTAGATGATGAACTTAAGGTCATATCTGCAGCATTTGAAAGAGAAACCTTGAGTGGAGGGTGTAGAATCATTGATTTAGACCCTGGTAGACAGCTGAATAGCAAGCATTGAAGCATGAAGGTAAATTCCCATATTTCATTGTTAGAAGGTTAGCTGGTGGCTGCCAGCTTTTCAGTGATAATCACCAACCAATTCCACCCTGTTTCAAAAAAGATTTTGCCTTTGTGTGCTAAGACACTTTTAAAAACCATTACTGTTCAAAGCAGGGGCACACTGTTTCAAGAGAAGCTATTTCTGCAAAATACAGGATGGCAATGAGTTGATGCTGTCCTTGGATAGTGATGCTATTAAGTTCATTAGGATCATCATCCATTTAAAATGCTTATAAGGAGAATTGAGACTGTTTGCTGGAGATGCCAGAGGCACCTCCTACTGCAAGTCACCACTACATGTCACCAGTAATTAGCTCTTTTGCTTCCCGAAGATTTTTTATAAGGCAATGGCCCTTTCAGGTTTAAGTACTGTTTTCCTCCCTAGACCCACATGCACACACATACACTCACAGGGAATAAATGCAAGCACATGTGTTAAACTAACAGACATGAATTTGTACAACAGGAAAATTGCAAGGAATGAAATCCTCAGGCCTTAAGAATAAGTGATAATAGAAGGATACTGGCAATTACTGCTGGGGAACAGTGTTGTCACAGGGAACAGCTCATGGAGATGGAAAGATGAGGGGCAGGGAAAAGATTCCCTCTTGACAGTTTGCCATTAAAGGGAATTTGTCAAGGATGTTAAAATTAGATCTAACTGGGCCAGATCCTCAGATGACATAAATCAGCCTGTAAACTTCAAGCCATGATCTGGCCATGTACTCCTCTTTGTTCTTTCTTCATCTTCATTATCCGCATCATAACGCTGCCTGAAAGCTGCAATGATGGTTTGAGCTTCATTGTCTTAGGGCTGTACAAATGCAGGGAAAGAAGGTATTTCCATGCCTTCATCTGCTCTGCACAGAGCCTTTTATTGCTTAGAACATCCACACAGGGGACCTTGTCTAGACTGGGATTTTGGCTGTGATGTTAATATTGGTCAGACAACCTGAATGGACTGACCTGGGCTCGGTGGGGGCAAGATGAGCTGCATTCCACAATGGCAAAGTGATTGAGTTGCCTTTAATGAGTGCTGTTGCACACTAGAGTGAGAACGCCGAAATGGGAATCCACCATCCTGGACCCAGTCCTGCTGACTGAAAATACAGAAATACTTACTGGGAGCATTTAGCTTCTGGAGTGGTGCAGGGTACAGGGGCCTGGCTAGGTACAAGAGAGGGCAACCCTGAAAAAGACGCTCTCAGATGGGAAAAGATCCCGTACTTCCATCTACATTCTCTTCCAGCCTGAAATTCTGGTAAG
This sequence comes from Mesitornis unicolor, assembly GCF_000695765.1. Lineage (NCBI taxonomy): Eukaryota > Metazoa > Chordata > Aves > Mesitornithiformes > Mesitornithidae > Mesitornis > Mesitornis unicolor. The sequence goes on from NW_010163103.1 coordinate 9,346, forward strand.
CAAAGCTAAACTCTGCCACACCATGAAAACTGTCTGAAAGCTGCTAGTAAGGAAATTAGTGAAGGAATTGTGTTAGATAATGGTTGTAAATGCATTAAGTACACTCCTTTCAATAGAAACTTTCTTGTTTTCTCCCTGGTCTCCAGCACAAACAACTTGGACACGATTTATTTGTGTGTGTTTGGGAAGAAGAGGCAAAGGGAACAAAGTCTTAGCCATTAGACATTTAAAAAGGCAGTTGGGAGATTTAGAGACTTGATTCTTATTAAAATAAATGGAAGCTGTGTGTATAAATCCCCTGGTCATCCTTGAAAATCTTGTCCCTAATATTTATCTTGCAGTCATTTTCAAATGGGGCATTGCATATCCCATCTCTAGTGTGTATGTGAGTGCAACTGGTCAGTAAAACCAGGATCACACAGGGGCCGAGCCCAGCTCTATGCCATATGCTGCTTAATGGGCTGAGTAAGAAGAGAGCATCATGGTATGAAGCTTTGAAGTGTCACAGAGCATTTTTCTGGGCAACTCTCTATAGAGAAAAAGCCCAAGTCCTACAAAAGTTAAGGGAAGACGGCTCCCCTCTCCCATTTCCAGAGGTTTCTGGTATTCACAGGTCTTGGCATCAGTCAGACTAGCCCTGCTGCATTCAGTTCTGTAGAGCTGATTTTCTGAGCTTTTAACAGATGCACAACTTTCCATCCTGTTGTAAATCTTCCACCGAATAATTTTTTAATTTTTAAAAGAAACTGTTGGCATTGGCCACTTCAGAAATGCTGACCCATTAAGTCTAAACAGGGAAGTTAGGGCATGTTAAATATCAATTGATTATAAAACCCATATTAATTGTCGTTTAGCAGCTCCACTAATGGAGAGGAGCTCATTACATAGCAGTTAACCCTCAACGCATATATATTAAATAATCAATTAGTATTTATTTAACATACAATAACCTCCCTATTAGAGCTAAATTAAAAGCCTCTTTATGGAGGCCTTGCAGAAAGCGCTGCACTGTGCTAACCTGAAGCCAGGAATTTGCATTAATAGCCTGAATCTTTGTTACCTCTGGTGCCCACAAGATGATTTTAACATATTAAGTGAAAGACTAGAGGGGTTGTGCTTGTTACAGTCACTTGGCCCTTCTAAGAGGGACTCATCCCCTACATTATATGACGGAGTACGAAGAAGTGTAATTTGGGTCAGTATTTGTTAAATGGAGCTGTAGCAAAACCAAAGTTCTCCTGGTTCTCCTGCAGCACAGCGCATTCTGTCGGCAGATCCCACTCTCAAGAAAGGCCAAGCTGAGAGGAAAGATGGGAAGAAGAGGGAGTCTGAACTTCTCCTTCAAAGACAGATGGAAAAGGTTGCACTGCTTTTCCCAGACCAGGGAACCTTTGTCGTGGGGCAGGATAACCTTTTGGGGCTTGCACGTGCCACCACGGTACACCATCAGGGACACCCAGAAGCCAAGAAAGCGTCCAGGGTCACCCGCTCCATTGCAGACAGACCATGAGATGTGAGTGTACCACATCGGACTGCTCTGGCCACTGGGTTTGTTCCTTCTCCCATCTCCAGCCCTTCAGTCTGCTAAGACGGTGCTGACACCAAATTCAGGTGGGGTGTAGGCTGTGCACTGCAGTGACTGCCAGGCATGAGCAAAGGCTGGGGAGATGCTGGATGGATTAAAGCTGAACCAAAGATAATCCTCATTTATACTCCTGCATCTGTCTAGTGCAGAATGCATTCCACTGATGCAATTACAGCCTGTAAAAATGCAGTTTTAACACCTTTATACAAGCAGAATCTTCAATTAAAGCTCTTCCTAAATGATAGGAATTGTAGCACTTAACATTAAAAGATGGGTCAGGTTTGTCCAGGATAAACACGGTGCCAAAAGAGCACACAGGTGTGAACTGAATGCTATAGGGCTGGAGGGGGTGGGAAAGAAATGAGACAAACGTTGGCGGTGTGTCTGGTGGGCTGTGAAGTCTCGTGTGGGCCTGATCCAGCTCCCACTTGGGCCATGCTGGGAGAAAGGCCCTGGGAGCTCCTGGGCAGAGGTGAGCGCTAGGAGGGCGCTCGGTGTGCAGGAGGTGGTGAGCTGCTGCCCGTGCGGTCCCAGGGATGCAGAGCCCTGGCAGGTGAGAGGGAAACAGAGGGACCAACACAACTAAAAGACCCTGGAAGAAGAAGAAAAGCATCTTCAAATATAAAAAGAAAGGGGAACGAGGAAAGAGATGGGCAGACAGCGAGACAATATAGAAAGCAAAGTGGCACGGTTGGGTAATGGAAATAGGGCAAACTGGGGAGCTCAGAAAAGGAATAGCTGAACTAAATTGCTCAAAATTAGTCTCTCCTGTGTTATGTTCTGAGCTGCCATTTATATCTGTGTGGTGTGTTGAATATTAGCAAATGGATTTACTCCCATCTCTCTCTGGTGTAAAGGGGTGGCAAGGAAGAGTATAGCAGGGAGCTATTCTGTTCTCCTTGGAGCCTAGGTGAGTTTTATATTGGGGTCTAATGGTCCCAGAACCCATTCGGAGCTGAATTACATCACCCCTGCCCTATAGGATAATCTGTTTTCTGGTGAGGGAATGCTGGGAAATCAAGCAACTTCTCCAGAAGTCAATTTTACTTCTCAAAATGGGAGCCAGCTCGAGAAATTGTCATTGATCCACTTCTGAACTTGGAGGAAATTTCCATAAAAATAATCAGATCCTCCCAGCTGTGAAGTCTGTAACACCACGCGTTTTGCTGGGTGGGACGCGGATGCTGCTTTGGTTTCAGGTTCCTCCTCTTCACTGTACTAATTCTGAAGAGAGAGTTAGGTGAGAGAGGGGATGGGAAGCGATGCCTTGGCCACCCAATTTGTAACATCTTGGTAAAAATGAGCACGTGAAAGCAAGTTGTTCAGCATGGTCCTCAGCTGATGGAAACTGAAGCAGTCCTATCAGCCTTAAAAAACCTTGATTAATTTAGGCTCCTGGAAAAGTTTCTGTGAATAATACAGGGAATGAGGCTTGAGTGAACTCCCCTGGAAACATGAGGGAGCTCTGACACGGCGGAGCTGGGTTCAGACTGGAAAAGGAACCAACAGCTCGAATCCAGAGGTGCAAAGAAGGAAAGGCGAGGAAGAGCAAGGCCCCTCTAGGGCAGCCCTGATGGCATGGGGCATTGCACAGGTGTGAAAGGGGGCACATGCTCCCCAGCCCTGACTGTACCCCTCCAGAGGCAGAGCCCCAGCTCCTCCTGGCTGCAGAGTGGCAAAGGGAGCCAAGGATATCCGAGGGTAGCAGACAGGCCAAGAACCGTGGACTTGGAATATCAGCCAGCAGAGGTTAGTGAGGGGATAAGCAAAATAAAACCAGAGGAAAACAGCAATGCTACTTGAAGGGTAATAATCAACCTGATAGAAAAATTGCTTTAACTATTTTGGATCTTGTGGAAGACCTGACTGTAATTTTATTTCACTGAGAACATTTAATTGTGTTTAATCCAGCTCTGCTTTTCAGCTCTGCTGTGAAGTACAACACAGGCACATGTCAACACCTGCCTCTCCTGAAACTTGGGGAGGACTTTGCCATTCGCTGTTCACTACGGTAGAGAGACACCTTCGTGGCCTTTTCCCTGCAAGGACAGCGCCAGTCATTCAAGCAAGTGATGGTCACCTGTATTCACAGGTATATGATGTATTTTTAGGACTTGCAATAAATTACTTCTTTTTTCCTTACAGCTTCTGGAAACATTCCCAGTCCCTGGCCTATCCATCAGGATTGTGATATTTCTGCTGCTGAAGAGAGGGAAGTATCTGTTTTTTCTTACTGTTTATTAGCATGTACCATAGCGTGAGGGACTGTGCCAGGGAGGGGAACCCTGTTGTGAGCAGCACTGGGTAAACACAGCAGAAATGACAGTGACAGTCTTCATCGCAGAGTGTTAGCAATTCAAACAGCTGGGCCAGTCAAAGAATTTGAGAGAAGGGAAGTAATGCAGGCAAAATGAAGGATGTGACAGTTTGCAAACACTGAGTGAGTTGCATGATTTTCCACAGGTGTGTTTGTTCTTTAAGTACCTTGAAGGAAATGCAAATTAATTTTATCCTGGACAAGTCTATATGGAAGCTGGGTCTGCTGGAGCTTTATGTTACACGTGTAGAAATTTTTTTCTCTTGTAGAAAGAGATAACCAAAGGGCTTTTTGAAAATTCAAGGAATTTTCCAAAGCCTGCTTTTGCCTAAGGGCACAGGGGATGTACCATTGAGCCTGAGGGAAGGGCAGTCTTGTGCTAATCTATTAATAATAAGCAGAAGAAAGTAGTAAAAATGGAAGCAGTGGAGAAAAACCAAAAACCTCACAAAAAAAAGCCCTTGATGATTTTCCAAGGTAAAATTTAGGTTTAGTTGGAATGTATTGATGTTTCCTGAAACAAACAATCCCTTCACACGGGAAAGGTATCATCCAGTTTAAGAAATTTAGGAAATTAGGCTAAACGTTTTCTATTACCCTGAAATTTTGCCTTAGAGAAATTAGAAGATAGAAGGAATTTCCTTGGGAAAGAAAAGAGCAAAGGATGCCGCAGAATTATTTTAGTTAAACTGACTGCCATGCTGAAAATGAATTCTGGGGCAGGACAATAAAGAAACTCAGACAAGAATATTAATTCTGCTTCCAGGAGTGCAGTCACTAAGCCAGGAGTGAATTCGTTGCCTGGTTTCCACAGGCTTGGGGAGGCCTCACCAATGCTGTTCTTCCCTGCTGGATGTGTCTGTGACCCTTCAGTGTTATTAGTGGAAATCATTTTCTCTGTGGAAAAGCAGCCGCCTCTCCCCTGCTGCTCTGTCTCTGCTGTGGATCTCTCCATCGTACATCGTATGTTCTCTTGGTCCTCGCAGGCAGCACCAAGGGCTGTGTCTGCAGAGTGCTGGCCAGGCTTTTGCCCAAATATCCAGGCATAAAATGCCCATCCTGAGTTAATCATGAAGGACAATCTTCTCCTAGTGAAAACACCCTCAAGGACTCACCTCTGCAATGGCGCCTTCAAGTATCTAACCCAGTAATTATGGGAGAGGAGCATTTGGATTTATAGCATACATGATATTAAAAGCAGAAAGTGAGATCCCAAGACTGAGACCTCAGGTACTCCTCTCATCACTTCACTGTGCCGCGTGGACCCTTCTCTGTCTCTCGTTCCCCAGGGAGACCTGCTCACCCCATGGGCAACCTGTGTTCCCTAAGTGAGGGACCTCCAAAGCCTCTTTGAAAACCCAAATCTAAACACAAGTGTGTTGAACTTTACAAAGTGTGACTGCAAAGAATCAGTAATTCCTATCTGCAACACATGATAAAGGCCCCAGCTAGCAGGCACTGGGCCAGAGTAAAAGGGTGATTTTTGCCATATTACGATGGCTTGTCCTCCATCTCCTGAAGGGATGGCTGGCAGCACACAGCCCTGCTGATTTCAGCTGCCAGGCTCCGGCACTGGCTCCCTTGCTGAAGTGTCTGAGCTGCCTTACAGGACATGGCCGTAAACTGTGCAGCCCAAGGAAGATGTTGCTTGTTTTCTGAAGGACAGGATGAAATCACCCCATGTATGTCCTCTATCTATTGCCTCTCTGGGCAGAAAAAACATAAATGCCTTTCCCACCATGTTATTTATTGGCTTCTCTCTGATTCCTGGGAAAAGCCTTTTTTTTTTTTTTTTAGCACTTTTGTGTGTGTGTGAGTCTGCGTGGGGTAGGCGTGTGTGTGTGTGTGTGTGTGTGTGTGTGTTTAGGAGGTTAAAAAAATTCCTTGCTGTCAGCAAGTGATGTTACAAACCTGCTCTGACAAGGCTGGTTGTATATTTACAGTTGGTGAGAGCGAAGGCTTCATCAATCTTCACGCTTTGAAAGGGACAGGCCCGCTCCCATGAGCACCTGCTCCAGGAGAACAGCTGAACTGTGACTTTCCAGGGAGCTGGCTGTAAATTTTAGCCATTCCCCCCACAGCCCACGCATGCTTGAGCTCTTTAACCTTCCCAGGCTGGCAGCAGTCCCAGCAATCAGTTCAGTGCAAAGACTGGGGTTCTTTTTAATTAACCTTTTGTTTCCCACTGCAGGTGTTTCAAAGTTTCTTAATGTTAAAAAGGAAGAGGAAAAAAAAATTGCTTGCAGAGGTGCATCCACTCTCTTTCACTTTTTCTACACTTGGTGATCAAATGGGATCAGGCCTTCTCGAGTTTCCCCTCCACGTTTGCCTCTTGGATCTATGTCTGTAACTGCTGGGAACCTGCAGCACGGGTTCCCTTCAGGCATCTGCAGAAAATATTCCTGCGAGCACACTTCAGTTTTGTCCTGCAAGGTCACATTTCCTTCCTCCACGAGGCACCTGCTTCTCCAACCTGCTCCTCTTTCTGCAGACACCAGGCTCCCTGGGTGTGCTGATGTTCTGTTTGATTAGATTGGCCTCTCGCACCCAGCCCGCCTGGCCAGGAGATGTTTGATTATAGACTCGCTGAACACTTCTGCTTCTGCAGCCTCCGGTCTTCCCAGAGTGAAAGGAAAATAAAACAAAACAAAAAAAACCCCCTTCCTACAACTCTGAACAGGTCAGTCTATGTCAACCACCTTTAATGGCACACCAGACAAGGCCAGTGAGGAGACAGAGTTAGAAAATGTAGGAGGAAAGAACAGGGAGAGGATTCCAATGGATCACGCTTGAGAGGTGTAGCAGTATTTTTGTACATCAGAGCACTCTGTTTACTTCAGGTAGGCTGGTCCTGTTAATAAAATAAACCTGTATCACTTTGGGAGGGAAATATTCCTGTGCTGTGGGAAAAGGGAAGTATTGTCCTGTTTGATCAGTAAAATTATTAGTAGGACAAGAACCTGTTGTATCTCTTAGGAAAATTCATATGAGGAAATTTATCACAAGGAAAAATACATTTAAGCCCCACTTAAAACAGTAAAATACATCTTTGAGGGAAAGTTTCAGACTTTTCTGTATAAGAGTCATAATGGTTTCTATAATTTAATAGGTGCTAAATTTGGTGAGGAGTGCCAGCAAATCCATTTCACATAATGATATTTTATCTTCCTTGAAATGGTCATTTTCATGGATGTCTTTTTATGGATTCCATTGTCCCTCAAAATGTCCAAGGTGGTGCAGCTTATCCTCAAAAGCTGAGCACATGCAGTGGCAGGGATGACTAGAGAAACCTATTAATAATGATGACACCAAAAACGGGCAGGAACTGCATGACAGCTAAATGTGCTCCCTATAAATAAAATGCGTTTCTACTTTGACCCTCAGGGCTGTGGCTTTTTAGCACTTACTTTTGTAGAAGTTAAGGTGGTCACAGCCATTAAAAACTAGAGAGGAGCTGTGAAGAAATTCAGGTGAGGATAACTAAAAAAAAAGGAGGTTTCCAAAGAAGATCTCACTGAAAATTTCAGCTAGGAAAAAATCTGAAATTGCCCTCGAGTGAAGGGTTTTGTTTACATAGGTGAGGGCAATTTACTTCTTGGTAGAAGGAGTGATTTATTCTCTTAGGTATCTAATTGCAAATTCACACAGTCAAACCTTTTCCTCATGTAGCTCTACTGAGATGGATGGGAGCATTAGTTACGAAGGTTCACAGATCTTTAGAGCCCTCATAGTGTACATAGTATGTAAACTAAAATTCATGGCTATGGTTTCATTCTGGTTGGTACTTTATGCTGACTGGAGGTAGCAACCATAGTCTGTGACTGCTATCACAACCCTCCCATTCCTGAGTTTCAGGAAAGGAAACAGAAATTTTTCTTGGGAAAAACAAGTAGAAAGTTGGAAGAAAGTCAGACTAAAATGGAAGGAAGTGAAAAATACACAAGAGTAGGTATCAAAAAGACAACATATGATAAGATAGTGTGACATTCACACTCAAGGTCTTTGCTGCCTTCCCTCTCATGTGCCATATACCTGTAGAATAAACATTGTCGGAGTTTTGCCATCCTTTGAATTCTCCCCCCTTAAGTGGCTAGTTCCTACCTGGGAGCTCCTGCAGCCCCCACTGTGTGGAGGAATAAGGACATGCCAACATTAGGTCCCAAAACTGCAAATTCAGAATGAAGCAAGAAGCAAAAGAAGTGACAAGAGGAGCTGCTTTGGGAAATGAAGGGGAGACTCTGAAAATTGTTATAATAAATAATAAGAAATGTTGCATGGGCCAAAGGAATAATACATCAGCAATGGAAAGATTCTAAAAGCTGCTGAGAGTTATTGATAGACACTGTGTAAGAGAAAAAAATAAAAATCCTTGACAGTCTTGCCTTCATGTTCACAAAGGCAAGTGGCAGGGCAGACGCCAAAAGGGAAGATAAGTTTCCTTTTGCATAAACAAGAAATATTGAAGGAAACTGAGCAGAGGTGATGGAGGAATTGGAGTGTTAAAAGACTCTGAAAGGATGTGGTCCGTGTAAAATTCAGAATTTTGAGTTGAGTTGCAAAAAAGCAGGAAAAGTCTGTTGAGGGAAGTGAGAACCTCTTTGAAGACCTGTAATGGAGAGGTTCCTGCAAGCGACAAGCCCAGAGGTCTGAGGAAGCTTTCCAGAAACCAAAGCCGGTGGTACAGAGGAAGGTACCTTGCATGGCTGCGAGGCCAATGTGTATTTTAATCTGAGGTTGCAGAAGAGAAATAAGAGAAGTTATGAGTTTAATTAAGGAAAACCATCAAGGATTAAAGAATTGGAAGCTATGCCAATAAAGGGAGAAGAAAACTGACAGCGGCTTTCTGAGGAATTAATGCAAATCATAAGCTAGGGAAAGCCAAAAGATATAACTTCTGCAGTGGCAGGAAAGGTTGAGAAGCATGATCTGGAGTAAAGTGAGGAGTGTGGTCATGCGCTGGGCTGATGGGTCCTTGCAACTGAGCTACTTGTGAGGATGCACTGGCTTGTGCTGCCCTGGCTGTGAGGGAGGAGAAGGTCTGATGCTGAAGGAACTTCAGGACACAAGATAAAGTGGTTATAGAGGTGAATTTAACTGAAGCAAGCACAATTTGGAGACAAGAGGAAAGTAACAAATACTACAAGGGTTTGAGGGTGCCAGGCCCAGCAAGAACAAGTTCAACCCAAGCACTGATCGGGCAATTTTCTGTTTCTGCAGTAAGTTTCAATGAAAGATTTCTGATTCGTGCACTCTTAATTAACTAAAACGCCAAGCATCCCTGAAATAGGTAAGTGCAATCTAAACAGCTACCATCAAACATGGTGCATCAAACTTTCCAACAGTTAACCAGGAGGAAACTGCTCTTCAAAAACTTGAGTAAGTGTCTGGGGGGAAAATAGCATCATTTTGGTTCTCTCCAGCTGTCTAATGCCTATTTATTTGGTATACAAACAGCTTTAAAGCACTCATTATCATCTTGCCTAGAGTAAGCAGATAACAGGGTCGACAGGAAGGACTTTGCCTACTAAATTTTGTGTCTTTGTTTTAGGGAAACTGACTGTTCTTCTACAAAAGAACAAAACATGAGCTGGGATCCGTATTTGCAACCAGCCTCCACAAGAGCTACGTGTCTTGTTGCTAATCTGCACTGAACTGCTACTGTGCCCCATACCTGGTCCTTCTTAGCTCTACTTTGTAGATTTATTAAAGCTTTTGAGGATTAATCCACTCAAAAAGTCCCAGGGGACAACAGGGACAGGAGGGGTTGAGCAGCCGCCCCAGGGGTGCTGGTCTGGGGGGCCATGGGACTACATGGGGGCCTTCCTCTGAGCTCCAGAGGGCTTCTGGGCAGAGTAAAGGGGAGTAAATAAAAGGGAAAG
>NW_010163103.1:19157-19594 GCF_000695765.1 Mesitornis unicolor
ACCAAATGAAAGTTTTGCAGTGCTGCACCACAGCAAGTCTGCTGTTGCCTGTGAGAAAGAATGCTCCAACAGCCTTGGACCATGCTTGGTGAGGAAACAGCTGTCCTGTCTGTTAGGACCTCCCCCCCTCCAATCCAGAACTGATTAATTTTACCTCAGACAGAAAGAAATTAGAAGAAGAAACACCTCCCTGCAGAGGCTGGAATATTCCCTGCCGTACGCTAGGGCAGGCTCTCCTGCCCACAGGACGGCTACCTCCAAGCGCCCCATGGCTGACTGCTCCTCGGGAGGACCAGCGTGGCCTCGGAAAAGGAACAGCACCTGTGACCGGGGAGCCTAAACGTGACTCAGCTCTGTGCACCTTCCTCAGGTAATGGCCTGGGTGGAGGGTGACTCCGGGAGAGGGGAGATTTGTCACTCTGTGCCCATGTGGGGAA